>NC_140040.1:12751833-12819333 GCF_963513975.1 Fringilla coelebs
CTGCTGTACAGGAGAATTAGATCTTTCTGTGCATGGGTATATCCATGAAGAAACTGCCTGTCAAGGGAAACCCTTTCACATTTTCCCTGGTTAATCAAAGACAACACAACTGAGAAAAATTAAATTGAAAGTTTTAATATTAGAGTGTATTAGATTTGAGGCAGCAGTAGGAGGCTTTGTAAGATTATCTAGATACAAATATTTAATATTATGGCATTTTGCATTTATTACTCATATACTGCTTTAATTGAGCATAAAGGAGACGCTGCTTTTTTTGTGCTTTGGGGTGAATAATTTAATTCATATGTCATGCTCCTGTACTTACTTTGCCACAGGATGTGTTCTTATATTTTCTTAAAAATTAGGGTAGAATTCTGAAAAAAGCTCTCATTGCAATATTTGCACAATAAAACTGTTAAGTATGTGAACTTCAGGATAGAAACTACTTGCTGAGTGTTTCTGATGGTGCTGTCAGGGACTTGATATTACTGAGTCAGTCCAGTGGTTTTAATTGCCCTTTCTCTGGTGAACTGTAAGCGCTGTAGAAAGTGAAGGGGGAAGAATGCCTGCCTCTTCCATCTAACACTTGGAGGCCTGAGCAATGGTTGTGGATTTGCCATCAAGAAATAATGGAGGTAGTGGAGATGCTCTCCCCCCACACCACTCCCCTTTTGCCCTACTGGCCCATGTTCCCCTTTCCAGACCCTCTTCCATATGAATGGCATCCTCTGCAAGACTTGGGCTCACCATCAAGAGATGAAGAAATTTCACCTTTACATCCCAAGGTCTGGGATTTTTTTTTTTTGCATCTGCTTTCTGTGTAGGTTTTTGTATTTACATTTCTTAGAGAGTTTCTTTGTGTTAATAGCCTTCTTCCTTCTCTGAGAGCAATAATCATTTTGTTCTCTGCAATGCAATTTTACGATCAAGCACTTCTGATCTTTTCAAACTTAGCTCTATTTTATATGTGTATTGTTAAAGAGTTCTTTATGCCCTTGGTGCTGTGGTGCTTAAGGAGCCCTTTGTGCTTTGTGTGTGGCCATTTTGTTTGTACCTCAGCCTCTTTCTAACCTGATTCTACCTCCTCTGCTCTTTGGTTGGGTGGAGGGGCAGCTTGTAAGTGAAATTGTTAACACTCACTTGATGGGCTTACAGGGACCCCCACAGATTCCAGATGATGATAGTTATGATGGGGGATACAGCTAGGTGTAACAGCACGTTTGAACCTATTAAGTTCTTGATCATCTTGTTATTCTTGAAACTTTGCTGAAACTCCAAATTACCTATTAAAAAAGCATTTTTGCATTTAGTGTAGAAGACACAAAGCAGTTTATCATGCTGGAAAATACCAATCTGAGTTTTACAATGCATTTAGTGATGAGATGTTTTAGTCTTATTGTGTGAGGCATATAATAGAAGTCTGGGGGGGAGGAGAAGGGGGATGAAGACACATTGGCAAGTAAGAACTGACCAAATCCACTTTATTCTTCATCTGTGGTGGAGTGCTAGGAAACAGTGGGTCTATATTGGTATGACAGGGATCTGGATGAATGGAAAGAACAGACTACAGCCTACAGGTCCTCCCTAAACTCTGCCCAGTTTGTCTGATCTGAAATCTTTTCTCTCAGGTTTCCTGCATTAGGGGAGGAGGGAGTGGGAAGGGAGTTTTGTCAGTGAAACGTACGGGTAGGTACAGGTGATGAAGAGGTGTTGGGTGTGCAAATACAGATTTACCAGTCGGACAGCTCCTTAGCCATGGCCCTCCAATGGCTCCACTGTGCTTGGCATTCTTCTTGGAAGTTCAGGGATTTTTAAAGAAAAGACCAAACTGTTTTTAATGGTGCCAGAGTGGGTGCCAGAGAGATTGCAGTTTAAAGCCACATGATTAAAAATAAGTTTCTTTAAAGCCCTGAATTCTGTTCATAAAAATAGATGTTGAACATACGGTACAACATAAAAATCCATGTGGTCCTGGAAAAAAAAAAAAAGAAAAAAGTAGAAAGCACTTTAGCTTAAACCAGATGTGCGAAAGAGAGCTCCTAAACGTATTTTGTATTTTTTGTGTGTATGTGTTTGTGTATGTGGGAGATATTTTTGGTTCCTGCTAGGCTTCTTTGCAGCAAAGCCCCTTTCTAGAATTTACTTTCCTTTATTAGAGTTGCAGCTCGGCTTTGTGTGGGCCTCTGGGGGTTTTGGCCAGCCGTTGGCAATTTCTCTCAGACACCCAATTACCCCTGACGTCAATGCCGTCTCTCCCATCTCCCTTGGGTGCCCACATTTTTTCCTTTGTAACACTAATAGCTGACTAGCTAAGTGCCTGTTATTTCCTTGGCAGAAGATTTGATTGTGTTTTGGGCCGGATACTAAATCCAAAAACTATGTAAAAATGTCAATAGGTGAGTGCACATTGATTTCGGTTAGTCACAGTGATATTTGAGCCCCTTTGGGGGCTCTGTCTGGGGAAGTATTTTACAAGAAAGATAATATAACAGAAAATTACTGGAGCTGCACAGGTCTCTGGTGGATTTCTTAGGGGCCTGCTAAGTTTCTGTAGAATCAACAAATGCTTTATTAATCTAAATTTGCGGTTTTGTTCCTGCCTCTCTTCAGACGGCTCGGGCTCGCCGGAGGAGGCTCGGCGGGAGCGGGGCGGCCGGCGGCAGAGCCGGGCCCGGCCGGGGGCGGCGGGGAGGCCGGGAGCGGCCGCGGGCCCCTCCCCGGCCGGCCGGGGCTGCGCTGGCAGATAACGCGGGGGACGGAGGGGGTCCCTGCCAGCTGTGCGGGGCCGGCGCTGACTGGGAGCGGCTGATAAGAGCCCCGCGCGGGAGCCAGCCGGCAGCGCCGCTCCGCCAGCGCGCTGCGGGGCCGCGACTGGCAAAGAAAGTTAAACACAACTGGTCCGGGGGCGGCGGGGAGGGCTGCGCTGGAAGATAATGGTAATTGATTGAATCAAAGTCGCAGAGCAGCCTTGTTTTTCCTCGCAATTAATTTTTTTTTTTTCTAATTTTCAGACCGAAGTATCCGAAGAGCTCAGGTTGCACCGAGCACATGCTGCACTAAAAGATAATAAGCACATGCCCTCTTCAGCTTTTTGGGGGAAATTCAGGCCAAGAAAAGGCACGATTAAACAAAACGCACCCCCTTAAAGTTACGAGCACACGCCTCCAAGCTCAGCAGAGCGTGCTCTTAAGGACAGGGAAAATCAATGGCCTTTTCAGGTCGCCAGGCTGTGTGAGCTGGCTACCAGCGACCAGCAGTCAATTTTGCCCACAAAGCCAGCAGATAGTGACACCAGAGAAGGGGTTTGTCAGGGGACTGAGTTGTGCAGTGTCCGCACATTGGGCATTTCTGCAGCCCTTCTTTCTCTTCTGCTCCCCGCCATAACACCATACCCCAGAGCTCAAGATAGATGTAGAGGAAGACGGAGATTGATGCCATTTATATTTTTGTATCGGTTGCTTTGCAGGTTTAGTTTAGCCAGTTTGGATCTTTTTTGCTAGCAACTTGCCAGCCAGAAATTTTTCTTCTCTTTTAAGGGGATTCCCCCTAATATAGCATTCAGGAGTAGTAATATAGTTTGTGTGGTTTGAGAAAATAAAACCTTTTAGTCTTTGGCAATTGCATCTGCAAGCAGTAAAATCTTATGTCAGCACAGCGTGTAGAGTGCAGGATACCTAATAGCTAGTAAACCATTAAAAAAAGTCTTCTGCTTGATCAGATATAGTGCTTAATGTATACTGCTGTATCTTGCCCAGCACATAATTAGTATTGAGGGTGGAAAAGCCTCCCCTGTGGACCATGACACCACAGACCTAAACTGGCATTTTTTCCACACATTAGAGTTTTCTTTCTTTAGTGGAGGACATTTCTTTGCTTGTTTTAAAAATCATTCTCTAAGGCTTAACAGACTGTATTAGCGTATTGTGTATCTTAAATGAACCTTGCAAGCTCTAGCAGTGTATTCTTCTTCCCATATAGGCATTGTGTAGGGTGGGCAGGCAAGCAGTATTGTAGTGCCAGAGAGATCAAACGTTGGCTAGGAAAAAAAAACACCCAGCCCTAACCTGGGAAATAAAAATTAATCAACCCACTTTTGCAGTGATTTTGTTGGATCCCATCCTGGAACAAGTGTATGTATGGATGTGCTAGGAAAATGAATGGGCCTTATTGAGGTAAGACACTGTGGTTTATCTAATCATTAATAAGTTGGGATTTTCACTAGAGCTCTGCCATGTTTTCCTCAGAATGACAACAGAAGATTTCTTTATGTGTGGGCCAGATTAATGGGATTTCTTCCCAACTAATGAAAGGGTGGAACATTTGCTGTCTGTTTGGGCAGGAGCAGGGTATCCTGATACCTTATCAAACAGACTAATAGGTCTCCTCTGCTGTAAGAGCTGGTAATCTGCCTTGTCATGACCACTGGTTGTGAAAGGGACAAGTCAGCTGTGAAGAAAGATGACTTTCTTGAAGGAACCATGTAAAAACTTTGGCCTAATGCCAGAACAACCATTGCTGGTCAACTATGGCTCAGTTTAGAGACACCTTGCGTGGAAAAAGAAGAGCTTTTTCTTTTTCCTTATAGGTTAGAGAGCCTACTGGGTTACTGTTGCCAACCTCCCCTCTTTGACGTTTCAGGTTCCAGTATAATTAAACCCCCAGCTGTAATGTGGTCTTGTCTTTTTAGCTCCTGTGGTATGACTGGCAGGTGATACTGTCCTTGTCTTCCTTACGTACAGCCGCTGAAATGCTCCTAGGCAGTCAGATGTTTTTAGACTAGGCCAGTGCTTGGTAGCACCCCTTTCATCCTCCTCCCAGCCTGGCCAGTGTGCTCAGCTTGTCGATCTCAGAAGTGCTGACAGCAATGTGGAGAACAACTGCCAAAGCAAAAGTACTGTGAGGTCATTTGGATAGATACAAGTGAGTAAAATTCATAGAGATAAGGTGCACCCACTCAGCACCTGCCCACCTCTGTGCTCCTCTATGCTAAGGCCCATTGCTGCCAGCGGGGCTGCTGGCAGCCTGTGCTGGCACTGAACACTCTCTGGGCTGAGCCACCAGCCCTGACTGGGAGGGGTGTGGGGAAAGGACAAAACCAGCTTCTGCTGGAAAGATTTAAAAAATTACTCCTGTGCTGATGCAATGTTGAGTTTTAGAGTGTGACCAAGTCTGTAGGGTGCTGGCAGTCACAGGCAGCTGGAGGAGCTGGCCTCTCACGAACCAACTCCTGAAATGAAAAGGGGGCAGGTTTGAACCTAAAATCGAAACAAAGAGCATGGCTGGCTGTGCTCTCGCGGGCCCAGGCGCATTGGTGGCTGTCGGTTTTCCTGTGTTGTGTCACCTCCAGCGCGGCGTGCGAGGCGCAGGCACAGCCCAGCCACCGCAGCGGGACGGACGCGCTGCGCTGCCCATGCTGAGGTGGGACTGCTCTCCTGCCCCACCCGCGTGTCTGGGGGGTGCAGAGGGGCCAGGGGCTGCAGGGGGTGGTGGAGGGGAAGGTGAGGTGAGGCAGGAGTCAGTGGTGGCAGGGGTGGGAAGCAGGTGGCTGGCACCGTGTTGGGAACACAGCGGGGCTGGTACCTCTGAGGACACAGAGGGAAGGATGCTGAGGGACAGCCTGCAAATACCAGGGCAAGTTAAGATACCTTAAAGATGTTAGTTTGCTGGGAAACAGACCTGTATGCTTGTTTTGCCACATCCTAGGTTTTAAATGTACAATGGGAGAAAAAGGACACACTTTGGGTGAATTCTCAAAGCAGTGAAGGTAGGAGAGTAGTTACAGGGTAGCAGCTGCTTGGGAAGTGGCAGCAAGAGAGGAAATGTCAGCATGGAGGGAGCAGAAAAGGGAAGAATGGAGAGGGAAGCATTACCAAAATGATTTCTATCCCTTTGTTAAGAACTCGGGATATTTGTGAGTGAAACAACTCCTGCTTTTCCTGGAGCATTTCCTTTTCCCTACTTTTGTACAGGCCTGTGTGGCCATGCAGCCCAGGTCTTTTTCCATTCCTGGGTGTATGTTACACTTACTACCAGAGCATCACTAAGGTATTAGCGTGATTTTCAGGTGACTGCTCTGACAATGGGGTTGTTCTTGCCGTATAATTCACAGAGCTTCACTCAAGTCACAGCTAGAACACTATACCTGCCCTGGAGAATAAGGCGGAAATTCACCAGGTTATTTTAAGTTGATTCTGTAGAGGCATACAGGAATATATCCAAGTTAAACTCAAAGGGAAATGATCAGATTGGCAGCAGATTTCATCAGGTTTGTAGTTGCATTAGGAGCTCAAAGGAATCTTTAAAAATGAAAAAAACCTTGAAAAACTTCAAGGTTTTGAGAAAACCTGTCTCACAAAAGTGATCAGTATGACTGTGTCTCATACAGGACAAGTAGGCAAGTTCAGTAAGGCATCAGGTACTTTATGTTGAGGTAGCCATGTGAACACTGGAGCAGTGTGTATAGCCATTAAGAAGCAACAGAGTTCTGCTTTGTCTTTTAGTTGTATTCAAGTGTGCAGGAGACTTGTGAAATTGTTCTTTCAGCTCTGGTAGTGCCAGGTTTAAGGAGTGTTAGCTGAGCAATAGTGCCTTTCTGAAGCACATAATCTTTAACATTTTCCCACTAATCTTTGAATGTGTGTAAATTCATCTAGGTCTGGTAATTTTGACAGTTTTTGGTTTTTGGGGTTTTTTCCCCAGATCTTCATTATGTAGGCAGCAGTCTCTCCATTGTCATGCATTGATGCTCTCTTTTATATTGCTTTTATAGCCTCCATTGTCCCTGGTCTTGGGTTTACAGAGCTGGTGGACAAAACAGTTGGCAAGGAAAGTTAATGACTTCAGGAAGGGATGGACATATATGCTCTGACCATGGAGATGACAGAAATGTAGAAAGGATGGAAAGAGGGTAAGCAAGGTCTTGAAATCGGGGAAGCTGACGGATTGTGTTCTAAAGGAAGGTTAGAGTGACAGGACTGGAAATGGGGCAGAGGATGTGAGTCAGGGTGGGAACTGCCAGGAGAAAGATGAGAAATGTTGAAAAAGCATGGGGAGAGAAGGAGGGGAATGGCCTGGTAAAAGGTAGAGTGGATCTGGAAGCAGCAACTAAAGTGAAACACACAGGCTAAGATAGTTGACTCAGAAGAAGACGTGGGAAATGTAAGATGAAATGAACAACTTCAGCAGAGGACAGTATCTTCCACTTCTTAAAAAAGTCCAAAACTTACTAGAAGGCAGAAATGCATCTACTTGATTTTACTTTCCTATGCTTTTGGCCTGGCAGTTCTGCTTTCTTTTCCAACATTGATGGCTGTCTCATGATTTCCCTGAGACATTGTCGTAGAAATAGATGCAGAAAGCAAATGTCCTGCTTCTAGGAAGCATGGACAGGTAGTGTCTTCTCTACCCAGTGAGAGATGGGCTTCCATCCTATTAGAGAAATTTTTTGGTAAAGCATCCTCAAAAAAAAAAGTTATTGAAAATGACTGGTGACATTCTTCTGGTAGTAAAATACAAGACTTTGAGAAACAGTTTATATAGAGGTGATCTCCATATGTCCTTTCCAAACTAAATTACTCTGTGATTGAACCTTCTGAGGAAAAAGAAAATGTGAACTTTGAGTTTTGTTTCTTGTGCAGGTTGAAAAGGCTTAATGAGTAGTGCTGTGTTCTAGCAAAGTTAGATGAGAATCAGGTGATTGACTTCCATAGGCAAAATAAGAATTCCTCAATCCCGACAGCAAATGTTGCTTGAGTTCCTGGCTAATAACTCAACTAGCTTTGCAAGATGCCCTTCTCTTGGATTAGAGTCAGCAACCACTTTAGGATGTCCCTCCCTTTGCAGGAATACCCATGGGTTTCCAGAAGTGAAACAGGAAAAGGCACACATGCTCCTAGTGACGGCAGCTTGAGCTCATTATTCTGATTTTTAGATATGCTGGCATTGTCTCAACAGCCTGCATTGACATTTATGGCCTTTCCAGACTACTTATCTAGGAGAGAATGTGTGCTCAGCCTGCTCCAGTTCGATCTGAGCTTGAGCTCAGGGCCCAGACAAAGCACACTACGGCTTGGGCAGCATCAGCATTGGATTTTCAAAGATGCAAAGGCAAGACACAAAGTGGAGGTAGCTCCCCATGAAGGTCTTTAACTTCTGGCAGTCCTGTTGGTGATCCCACTGTCTGTTGAGCTTGTCTGAACAAATGCATCGTAAATAGCTCAACTATTAGTAAATTATTCCTCCCATGAATGAGCATGTAAGTATTTTTTTAATGAGATAAAAGAAAATGAGTCTTATTCTGCACCATTCTTATTAGTTTGCACTCCAATTAATTCCTTCATGTTAATTCATCTTGGAATGTTTTGGAAGATTTCCCAGCATCTACCAGTGCATTTTGTGGGGCAGTCCATGGAAAGGACAGAATATTTGCTGAAGAGCCTTTTCTGTATTTTCCCGGTAGAGTTCTCTACTCAGTGCTGAGGTTTCAAGAGGCTTTGAGTGAGCTAGTTGAGCCTCCTTTTGAACCCATCATGGATGTTTCTTTGTATTTTATTTCCTTTAAAGATTATGCCCTTCTTTGACAACCACCTTTTGCCAAATGTGTAAGGCACTCCAGTTCTTCCCAGCTTTTGCCCCATTTACCACTTTCCAAAAAAATTGCAGTGGCTGTATGACCACATGTCAGATTTTCCCCAGAGGGTTCTCTGATTTCTTTTCAATCAGTTCATTTAATTGACCATGTTTATTTCCCTAGCCCTTGTGGCTCCCTGAGTGCAGCTATTCGTCAGAAGCTGGATCTTAAGCATCCTTTTCATGTTTTACCTGGAGAATTTCTTAAACCATCTCATCTGTTCTTGGCATTTGGGGCTAAGCCCAAAAGGGAAGCTCTCTCAATCAAAAGAGTATCTAAATGGATCATGTGGTACTTTGAGACCTGTAACAAGGAGGCAAATGTCCCAGTCCCACTGCTGTGGTGCTGATCCCACCAGAGCCCCGGTAGCTTTGAAGGCTTGTTTGGGCATGGTTCCCACGGCGGATGTTTGCAAGACAGCTAACTGAACTTGGTACGCGTACCTAGCATACTGCTCAGATGTAGAGCCTAGGCATGATGCCCACTTTGGAAAGCAGCTTTGTAGTCTATATCTGCTTAATTTAGTCCTCAGCTGGCCTCCTGAGAACGGCTGTTCCCTGCATGTTAGTGTCCAAGAGCAGGAAGAGATGGAGGCAACTTTCATCAGAAATAAGATGAAGTAACTTGGCACTCATTGGAGTTTGGAGGCTAAATTGCCTCTTGAAAGATCATCTTTACTGCTTGTCTACAGTTTCCAAGCTGTAAATAGGATGGAAAGAAGTATGCCTTTGTATCCTATGTTCCCCTATTCTAGATGTTGTCTTGGTGATAGGAGCTTCCTTCTTCAAAGTCTATGAAATTGTGTTTGAATGCTTTTCGTGCTCTCGTTTGGCATACAGCATAAACCCAAGCAAACTGACCTGAGACAGGAAGGCATTTTCCTCTTCAGTGACTTCTGTCTGTGTCCACTGCTCACATCTATACTAGCAAATACAATTTCTTGGGAACATCCCAGGGCTTTTCTTTTCCAGAATATTTTTATTAGAGCAAAGCATTATTATTTCCTAGAAAGGTTGGTCAGTTTCTTCCCCATCAATTTTTGAATCCCTATTCTATTGCTTCCTTATGACATGTTTTATTCTGTCTTTTTAAAAATAAACATTCAGGGGTTGGACTAGATGATCTCCAGAGGTCCCTTCCAACCCTGGCTATTCTGTGATTCTGTGAAACATAAGTCAGGAGTAATTAGAGAGAAATGTACCACATTTTTCTCACATTATTTGAAGTATAAATAGAAGGAAGTAAATGGTATGATGTGTCACTACAGTCAATGGTCAAATATCTGAATTTTAATCTTGAGAGTTAAATAAAAGGAGATCCTTTTAAATAACTTGACAGTCCCTTAATGATCCATGATATGTAAATATGAACATTTGACTTCATTGCAATAATACAGCTAGTTTAAATTTTTATTATTTTTAAGCCCACAGCCAGCAGGCTGGAGTAAGTTATTTGCAGCGTATTTTTAAAGTCCAAATCGAAATATTAGCCATAACTGTCTGCTGTGTATAAAAAAAAAAGGGGGGGGGGTGTATGTTTGAAGTTTAATCATGCTTCTACTTATGCTCAGTCCCAGAGCAATCCTTTTTTCTGCTGCTGAGCTCAAACAGCTAGTAGCCAGGTTTGATCTGCTGCCCCATGGAGCAGTGCCCTATGTGAATTTGAAGTTTTCTCAACCCGGGAGGCCGGCAAATAAAGACTAGCCTCAGGTAGCCAGAGCTCTCCTTCCCAAAGCAGCTCCCGGGGCGCTGCCTGGAGCAGTCCTCCTGAAATTGTTTCAGGCAATTGCTACAGACTATCTGTACTACTGCCCCTCTTACCCCTCCTCCCTCTCCTCCTCCTGGCATAAGGGAGGAGTTTTGGAGTCCAGGAGTCCTATTTGACTTTAATAAAATGAAGAAAAAAAATTTAAAAAAATAAAAAGCAGAGCAGTTTGTAGGGAACTGGCACAGACTGTGGAAACAGGAGCCACAGCAAGACAAAACCCAGTGGCCTTCAAAACTTTTTTCCCTTCTTTCTCACCACATGACTTGAAGGATGTGGACAGTAATTAAAGGACCCCCTAGCTCTTCATTTTCTGTGCCTGGTCCTTTGATCTGGTTCGTGTCGGGTAGCTATTTTCATTGTTCCTGTCTTTTCTTTTATTCTCACCCAGCCCCTTTGATGTGAGCAATGATGATCTTTAATTCCAAAATAGGAGATGGGCAGGATAGCAGTACTGGCCTTATATAATGCATCTTTCACATCTTATTTTTAAACTTGAGCATAATAGGTGTAAGTCAGAGCCTGGGGAGCATTAACCCTTTCCATGCAGAGGAACTGCTGAGGAGATTAAGAACCTATCACTTTTGGTAACGTCAGTCAGGTTAATTTTCTGTAGATGCCTACAGATGCATTTGTGAAAAAGATTATTATTATTATTATTATTTTCCTGCAAATATGATGGATCTCAAAATATAATCTGGAGGGAGTTTGTCCTAATTGTTCCCATGTGGGAAAAATGTGCTGAGAAAGAACAGTAAAGCTAATGCAGTTATTCTGACTGGCTTCACTTGGCAGCACAGTGGGAGTGAAGCATACTGTTTATTAGTGTATGTTAATAAACTATAAGGGACAAGCTGCAGGTGGCGGTTTATAAACTGTTAGCTCAGGTAAGATAGATGACAATATGGAGGTTATTAGTAACATTAGCAGGAGAGAAGGGCTGAAGGTTCTTAACGTTGTCTTGAAACCACAGAAGCCCAGCATGTCTCTGTGTGCTCCCTCTTCCTCACGGGACACACGAACCAAGTAGCTGCACTGCTGCCAGGGTGGGTGGCACTGGGGCTGGAGCACCCTCAAATGCGCCATGAGCAGGAACCCCTCTGCCAGCCACCTGGGGGGACGGGCCCTGCCAGGCTGTGTGGAGTGACACGTGTGACACCCCCGTGCCATGCATTGGGGGGTGGCACGCAGGGCCCCCCGTGCCATGCACTGGGGGGTGGCACACGCGTGGAGGGCAGCACAATGGCCCCGTGTCCCTGCAGCAGGGGAGCCCCCCGAGCGCCCGCCGCAGCCCCGGGGAGGCAGGTGGTGCTGGCGGAGCCCCTGCCCGGGCTGTCCCCGGGGAGCTCCGCATTACCGCGGTCCCCATCTGCCTCGGCGGCACCTCCTCCCTCCGGGCCCCAGCAACAATGGCTCTGCTGCTGCTGCTGCGCCCTGCCCGAGCCGGCCCGGTGACATTTGCAGGGTTCAGCCGTCACGGCACAATCCGCTCGGGAAATGCAGCTGTAACTGTAAATAGGGAGCCCAGAATTTTCAAACTTCACGTCTCGAGGCACCCGCGGCGTGGAGGGGGAGCTCAGTGCCTTTTATTTTAGCAGGATTTGTGACTATCTGAAAATTTGGAAAACTATAGGTCTGCTGCTAAGCCACTTAAACATTAGTGTTTGAACATCATGTCACTGGTTTTTGTGTTCAGAAGAAGACCTAAATGGCACAAATTTAAAAAAAAATCCTAACATTTTCCTGGTAGAATTAATTAGAGGCAAAATATAACAAATTGTCAGTAAGAAATTAACAAAGAAGCAGTGAGGATAACAAAGATTAAGTGTGGTAATGGACAGAGGCAGCTTGATGAGTTTGACTATGTTTTAGTTTAAAGCCTACCTTTTTCTTTTCATTCACAAAACATATCTGCATAAGTGGCTTTGTGTCTGAAACAATTTTAGATGTGGATTTATGCCTTCATGACACCTGCTCTTTTAGGGACATTAAATGTGCGTTACGTTTGTGTAGTTCTTAAAATAGCAGCTGTTAATTAGATAACTTTCAGGGTGATTCTTATTAAATGTTATGGTCTGGATCAGCAAAGTAGTTCAGCAGATGCCCAACTGGAGCACGTGATGGGACACGTAGGCTTTTCAGCCTGCACTTGCTTAAACCTGAGCACATGCTTAAATAGTTTGCTGAATAGGGGCCAAGACCAGATGTACTGAATACCTAAAATTAACTTTGTTAAATGGCTTACAATATGCCACTTGTTTCCATGTGCTTTTAAATTTCCCACTTGAACATTATTTAGGCTGAGCTTCTGTGTGTTTGTCCTTGACTGTAGAGCTTTTAATTTTTTTTTTTTTATTATTACTAAATGAATTTGGTTCCCTCAGAATATTTCTGTTAAGCACGGAGGAGGAAAAATTCTCTTCCAGTTCTTCCAGTACAGCTGGTCTTTAGTGCCAGTGGTTTTGTAGCTGGGGTGCTTTAAGGAAATAAGGGAAGGAAAGGTTGTAGAAAGGAATATTTCACTGGAACAGCTTCTAGAGTTGGAAAAAGTAGACACACTTCTGAGACCTGGCAAAGGGATGTGGAACCTGTAATCTTGTCCACTTTTTCCAGCTATATCAGCTAATCTAATAATAGAAGCTTATACGGCAATGATATTTCTTTTTTTAGACAGAGAAAACAAACATTGAAATTGCAAAGGGGAAAGTTGGCACCAATACATTCCTCAATGAGTACTAGGGCCCTTTCTTCACTTGGAAAGGAAAAAAAAAATAGCTCTTTCTAAAGCAACCCTGTTTTAAGGGCTCAAGCATGCCCAGATAGCCTCTAGTTAGGTTTCAGCAGTCTAATGAAGCCTGCCTTTTTTGTGATTTCACTGCACATACTCCCTGCCTGCCTTGATTGGCAGCTGGGTAGCAGACCTCTGCAGCTGTGACAATTTGCCTGAGGGAGACTGTAAGTGTCTCATTGAAACTTGCATTGTAAAATCCTCCAAAATGCCTCCCATAATATTAGGCACAGGAGAAAAACACAGGTGTGAAAAACTTTCACAGATCCCATGAGTTCAATGTCTCTTGGCAGCTTTGGTGGATTCAATGTTATAATATAAATTTTAAACTTGCTCTTGCAAAGCAGAAGTTGCTCCGTCTTCTGTCACGAGAAGCAGTGAAACCGGCAGCGCCTGTGCCGCGCTCGCCTTTCCAGGGCGATGAGGATTGGTTATCCATGGGTGAAACCTGTCCACCTGCTGTTACTCAGAGCCTGTTCCAGCCCAGAGAGGACACAGGTGTCCCTGCAGGTGTTCCCACTGCTGGGGCACCTCGCTGGCATGGCAGAGTTTTAGGAGCTCCTGTTTTCCGAGTGAAGGCATGGTCTCATCCTGTCCTAAAATGAG
The DNA here is from genome assembly GCF_963513975.1 of Fringilla coelebs. Lineage (NCBI taxonomy): Eukaryota > Metazoa > Chordata > Aves > Passeriformes > Fringillidae > Fringilla > Fringilla coelebs. Next base: position 12,765,621 of record NC_140040.1, read on the forward strand.
CGCTCGTTGATAGAGTCTGCTTCCAGTGAAGGAGGGATTTGAAAACCTAAGAGGTGTCTCCATGAAATCAACCTTCCTATATGTATGTACAATCATTTTCTCTTCAGCTGGTTAAGTAGCTTAACTGCTCTTCACTGGCACATAGGTGAGATTCAGCATTGCCAGCATGAGTGGAAGATGAATCTCGGCTTCTGAATGCCTGATCCTTTTGCTGGTGTGTTTGTTCCCAACTGCTTGCCTGTGTGTTACAGCAACTTTGCTTCTTATATTTGCCATAAAGGAATCTCAATATGACTGCAGCCTTAAGATCTGGCACTTCAACAGTCTCAGTAGGTTCAACACAATATTCAGGAATTAAAGTTCTGAAGAAATGCAAGCAGCTAAATTTAGACTTAAGAAACGTGCCTGATTTGAGCGAGCTGATGCTGATGCATGGAAGTTTCCCTGCAAGCCAGCCAGGCTTTATTTGTTGCTTAAAGGGAGGAGATTTTAGTTAAGTTGGAACATTTGATTTGCTTTCTTGAATTGTTTTTGATTAGTGACTGAGTGCAAGGTTAAGCTTTAATAACATATCCCTTGTAATAAAATCATGCTGGTGAGTGATGTATGTGGCTAAAAAGATTTAGATACACTAGTCTGTTAAACTAATACAATTTGGAAATGCTCTGGAAATAAGCACATAAAATAAGAACCAAAGGCAAATTTAAAGATTTTTTTAACTCTTTCTGGGGCTAAGATTTTTGTGACTGGCCTGTTCTGGCAAGCTGATTAAAAACAAGGCAGCATGGCTGCAGTCTTGGTAAAAGAGAAACTGTTTTGAATTTAGTAACAAAAAGTGTTTAATGCATCACTGAGTTTCTGCTGCCATGAACTAGTGACAGACCCAGTGACTAGTTAAAGCTGAAAATAACAAATCTTAAATTTAAATAACATTCAAAAGTTTCATGAGAGACTCTCAGTACTCTCCACCTTCTCTATTGAACTACAAACTTTGGTCAGTTCAAGACAAATCAACAATGCTGTAATATGTAGGTTTTGTGAGTTGGTAGTTGCAGGGCTGAGGTTTCAGTTTCAGATTTTTATCAGGATTTTTTGCTCTCGGTGCTTTCCATAGACTGTCCTAAGAGCCACAAAACTTGTGCTGATGTATACTGATTCAATGTACTGTAAACTACACAAGAGGCTTCAGTTTCATGGCTGTGTGAAGCTTTTGTGTAAATGTTTTTAGTGGTGTCAATTGAGAAGCTGAACTCCAAGTTCAGTTGAGCATTAGGGGTATCAATTGAAATCTCAATTTGAGTTACTTGCTTGTTGAGGCTGATTCATTTCACAGGAACATTTTAAACAAACTTTGTGAAGCAGCGCAGTATTGTTTCTTGTTTCATGGATGGGGAAACTGAGGCACAAAGCTATGGAGTTTCTTACCTTTCTAATGCAGTTGGGAATGTTAACAGAACATGGAGCCTCCAGACAGTGCTGCTGATGTGTTATTGACTGTTGTGTGCTGCTTCTTATCCAGCAGGGGAGTCTAGTTTGTCAAAGGGAAGGGGTTTTGTCTCATCATTGAGGAAGGAAATGGATTTAAATGTCAAAGGTTGGGAAAGCCATTGTCTTCCCTTTTATGGCAGTGAGCATGTCATGCTCCTCTGCTTACCAAATAAATGAAACTATAAAGGAAATGGTAGTTTTGGAAAAAAAAACCCAGCACTGTAATCCAGAGCATCTGTTTTCTACTGTATTTTTTCCCCTGGTCTCTTTTTATAATTTACATCCAAAGCATGAAGTGACAGAATTTGGCAGACTCGGATCTGTACAGTAGAGCTTAATGGTTTTTTAGCAGGGAATAAATAAAGCCCCTCAAGCCTGCTTAGTTCTCACCCATGCACGTGAGCAGAGAGAGGGGGAAGGAGTGTTGTATTTTTCTTGGAAAAAGACCTTTTCGGTTTCTCCTAATCTGGCACCTGGAGGTCCAGCTGTGCTGGCTGGAGGCTGTGTGTAGCCTTGTGCATGGGAAGGATGATGGACAGGCCGCTGTAGAAGTTGAAATGTTTCACGTCTCTACAGGCAATATGTATAGCTATATTTGTGAATAGTGGCAGGGCGCAGTTGGAGCTGGAATTACTCTTCAAACAATGATTTGCCAATAGTGCTGCAGTCTGGGCTGGTTTCTGTTGCGATTTGTGGGGAGGGCCAGCACCGTGTGGATTTTCCAGCTCTGCTTGCTCAAGCTACAGCAGCCATGCAGTCTCTGTGCCTGCCATCATTGCTTCCTGTCTCCATGAGCTGATTGTAAATTATTTTTCCTGGTTTGAGCTCTGCACATGGCCTGGAAATGTGTCACTCTGGTTATGTTTGGCTTGGTCTTCTGCTAATTTATACCTGTTTCTACTTCAATATATTTCCATTGGCTTAATTTAATGGCAGGATTTCTAATTTACTTGGGTATAAGTAGGAGTATTGGGTTCATTACTCCTAATAGTTTAGTAATCTTGATTTATTTTTGTTCTTCAGTCACACAAATGCCAAGGTTAACTTGCTCTTAAACACTTAATTTTCTAGGACATAAAATGATTCCATATTTAAAGAAGAAAATAGAGGACAGTTTTATTCTGTAAAGTGGTCTAGGTTGGGGGATGGTGGGTTTTGTTTGTTTGGATTACAGAATTTAGAAAATGCTGGGTTAATATTTGAGAGCCGAAAGATTTAATTTGCTCTCACTGGTACTCTTGGATCCTCTGGATTCCTCAGCTGTGGATTGGGAGCTGATATGGAGTGGCACATACTTGGCCCAGAATGTTTCCAGTGCCCCTAGTAATAAGTGATTTTAATGGAGAACTTTTTGCAGCAGAGGACTCAGAGATATAGTCTGTGCTTTAATAAAGATGCTATGTCTCCACAGTGTACATTAGTCAGTGAGTTAAACAAGCATCAACATTAAAACAGACATTATCCCCTGCAGTGTATTTTCTTAGTGCTTTGTCCATTACAGCTCTCAAATGGTGAGGTTTCTAGTCTTTCCTGTTGGAAACAGCTCTTTTCTAACATTTATTGCAGATATTTTCCCAGTGTCTAGCATAAAATTGTGCTTTCTTCTCTCCTCCTGCCCTCCCCAAATGCTCAGTGGAATGCAGTGATGGTGTTTACCATGCGTGAACCCCTTGGAAGCAGTTCCTGCACCTTCCTTAGCTGTTCTTTAACAAAGATACATATAATCAGACCTTTTAACCTTTCCTCATAAATCAGTCCATCCAGCCCATTAATCACTTTTGGTGCCTTTTCCTGAATTCTCTCCAATTTGTCATCATCCTGTGGCTGGGGACAGCTCGGTGACCACAGGCCGACATGGAGGTTCACTACCAGCCCACTGCACACGGAGATCAGGATTTATTTATTTTGTCCCTCTTTCCTTTTGCTTCATTCCCAGCCAGAATATATCTCCTACCCATTCTACATAATCACTTCTTTAAAACATTTATGGAGATAATTTGCAGTCTTACGGACCCTCTATCATTCTCTGATACCAAGTTAGCAGAGATTGATAGGGCAAAGGATTGAACGTGACATTTTGTGTCTCTCCCTCCCTTCCTTCCTCTACTCTCCAACCCAAAATAAACTACACTACTCTTCATTTGGTGCATATGATCATATTAAATGTGAGGAAAGAGGTAGCATTAGAGAGGAAAAAAAGATGCTGAAAGTATAATTGCCTAATTGTGAATCCTAAGTAGTGCAGGCAGCAGGGGCGGCCCTGACTGGAAGAAATCAGAGGGTCACTAATTCATATTGCCAACATCCTAATTAGCTGTGCAAATGTAGTGTTTATATTGTTGGGGATGGATTACAATATCCATTGTAGAATGGAAAGAAATAAATGAATTGTGTCAGTGGAGCTATGTAGAAAACACTCCTGCCACCCCATTAAACCATGAGAAGTAGCTTAGCTACTAAAAAAAGTTTGTTTTCAGGCTGATGCGCAAGTCTAATTGGGTTTCCAAAGAAAGGAACATGTTTTAATTATTAATTAGAAATCAGAGGAGTAAAAGAGTGGAAATCTGCTTCAGCTGGAGGTTTTGCTCAATGCTGGATTTCTCCTTAATAAGCTGAAACATTCCAGGCCTGCCTTAGTTAGCGGTTGGGTGCAGTGGCTTTACTCGGGGGGTAGACATCTTAATGCTCATGTAATTATCATGTAATTATTTTGTAATGTGGGATCAAAATTTTGCATAGATGGCATTCTTTCACTGAACTTGAAAAATAAAAAAGTTGTGTTCATTAATGCAGTGATTCAGTAATTTTGGTCTAAGAAGCAGGGTTCCCTCATCCCCCTCCCTATCTCTTTAAGACACAAATATTTTGAAACAGTTTTAGAGATGGTGACCTCAAGATGAATAGAATTATTTAATTTAGATTTTGTTGAATATTTATCAGATTTCTTGTTGGTAATACAGCCTTTCAACAGAAGTGTCAAGTGGGTTGCAATTATCATCAAAGCTGATAGGTACAAATAAGCAATGATCCTGTCTGCTATCACAGGGTGTGCAGGTTCATAAAGGGGAATTCTTGTGGAAGTCGCTTTCTCCCTATGAATTTCCCTCCCTGTTGCCATTGAACTTCTGGAATCAAAGTTGTTAAAGACTGATAGACTTTGTCAGAAGATGTTAAGTGGATTATGGCCCATCATAATAAATATTCCCTGTGGAGAGACAGGGCATGTTCTAATGAACAGAGAGTACGGAGCTGCCTCTTTTGACTTGTGCTTTTTAGTGCCTAGAAGTACTCTTGAGCAGAGTTCTGCTCTGTTTACAACTGCACACACTTGTCTGCACAGATGAAAATGTTATTGGGCCAGTGCTGTCGCTCTTATGGCTGGGAATCACTGGCAGTCTGGATCCAAGCTGAATCACAGGTTAAACCTGACAAGTTAAAGAACATAGCAAGAGCTGCTGGGTCTTGAGTTGCCAGATGTTTGTAGATCCATGTGTGTCTGAAGGGGAACTGCCCATTAAATGTCTCAGCTTTAATAAGAAAAGGGGATGGGAAAGAAGAGTGTATGACTCCATATGGCTCCCTCAGTGTGGCAGTAAATCCTTGTGTTAGTGGGGTGCAACTGTGAGGAAATACAGAGCTGTCTCCTGATGTTGCTGTTTCATAGCAAAAAACCCATGGAGGAGATGGAGAGGATATAGCTAATGTGGAGTGGATGGCTTCCTTTGGGGTTATGGCTTCCATGAACTTGTAGATGCAGCATTATAATAAACAAAATATCTGACTTAACAGAGCAACTGTTAAGAACGTTTAAATTGGTCTTTTTTCATGCATCTGCTAAAATTATTATGTTTGAAAATGTTTGGTTTGTATGCACAAAAGAAGTCAAATTTCCTGATTGTGGGCCATTTAGCACCTGTTTCTGCCCATAAGACTCAATGTACCTTTTCCAAAACCTCGTTTTAAGAAGGAAAAAGATAGTTTCTTAGTTGTTCTTTATCACTGCACCGTGCTGTCCTACCCCTTCTCTGTAGTTTATTTACATGATGTTTAGTTGTAAAGGATTTGACAAAGATAGATACCACTATCAAGAAGGGGCACTATGATTTGTGTTGCTACCAAGAGGTCATTCTGCTTCTTTAAATTGTAAGGTAGCTTTGGTCCCCCCTCCCTACTAACAAAGCTTTCCCTATTAGCAAAAAGGAAACCCCCTTCCTTACTTGTATTCTCCCAGCAGAAGTCAGGTTAAGCTTCATAGTGTAGTGGAAGTAACAAGTAATTAAGAATAACAAGCAATTGTGATTAAAAACTCAAAAGAAAACCTTCACTTTCAAGGGGCCATATGTTGGTAAAAGTGCTCCCCAGCTGAACCATATGGATGGGTGGAATGTGGGATCTCCTGCACATTGGGAAGAGGCTGTAATAATTTGTGACTTGACATATTATTGCCGTGTTTCCTTTTGATCATGCCAGACATCCACAGGTCTCTGTCACGTCCGTGTAGGAGAATGAACGTGGGTCTCTGCAAACTAAGTATTTTAGTTTCAGAGTTAAAAGCAAGTGTGCCTTAAATTAAAGCAAGACCAGCTTCTAACAGAAGTTGCCTTGGTCAGATGATGCAATGATCCTGTCCCCTCCCCTCTCTTGCTGGAACCTGCAAAAACAGTTGCAAGTACCATTTTGAAGGCTGTTTTGCCAAGTGTCTGGCAAATGCTTCATGTCAAAACATCCATCTTTTCCCTCTGTGGGTAAAGAACTAGCCCAACTCACTTATATCTTCATTGGTCACACTAAGAAGGCTGAACACACCATCCAGTAAAATGCTTTAGCTTCAAAAGTGGAACTGGTCCTTTAGCTTGTGGAGGCTGCTTTATACCTTTGTGAAAAAGGAAGCACAAAGTGCTGCTGTAGGGCAATAATAGAGATGTATTAAGTCTTTAATCAACTTCAGCAGCTTCATGGAGACCTTGCAACAGGGTTTTAAGTTGAGATTTGTAGAAGAATGCACAGTGATACCTTAGAAAGGGACATGATGACACCTCATGTGTGTGTGTGAAGGAACTGCTGACATTGACATCTAATATCTTGAATATATGTTCTGCTGTTATACCTCCTGGCACAGCCTTGGTAGTGTCTTCATCCACTGCAACTTCAGGAAGTTCATCTGGTTGTGTGGCAGAGGATGGGATTACCAGCAGTGGCATGTGCCTAGCACTGCTGTGTGATTTGCAGAGGTACTTGTGAGATGCCGAAGGGTGTTTATGTTCATGTTGCCATTTTCAGTAATCAACTCTTATTGATTTTTTCACAAGAAATCAAAGTTATTTTATAGGAAAATATTATGGAGTTTTCTCTTTGATCAATGGGTTTTTGATTTCTAAAAATGTTGCAGCAACTTAGAAGCTCTTTTACTTTTTGTCCCCCTGTGCTTCAGCACACGCATAAACCCGTCTTTGAACTAGTCTGGGAAGTGTTTGACGTGGAACATTTGCTGATGTATTGTTTTTCTTCCTAAGCCATCAGTGGAACAACTTGCTGCTTCCTTCTTGCATGAAAAAGTTGGCCCACCGCAATCACCCTTAGCAGCAGTGAACCCCAACGCAAAATAACCTCCATATCTAATTTGCATGCAGGCAACATCAAGTTTGCGAGGTCAGTAGTATGGTTTGCAAGTTCTTGCATTGCACATTATCAGGAGAAATGTTTTTAATGGAATACAGAGTCAAACACAATCAATAAATTCAGGCCCTATAGGTACAGATTTAGGTATTGTTTATTCTTTGTTGTTTAGAGAAGCTTTCGCAGTCAGCTGCCCTGCAGTGGGCTAATGCTGGCTGGCTGCCAGATGCCCACCCAGCTGCTCTCCCTCTCCCCAGCCTCAAGAGGACTGGCAGAGAAAGTAAGATGAAAAAGCTGAGTTGACATAAAGACAGGGAGATGGCTCAGCAATTACTGTCATGGGCAGAACAGACTCGATTTGGGGGAAACTAACTTAATTTTCCTCTGTGTCCCAGGAGTGCTGGGCAGTGGGGGGTTATGGCCAGTCCAGTGATGGTCAGTCAGCGGTGGGTCTGTTGTGAAGCCAGCTGTATCCAGCACAGGGCAGCCCCTGACCCCTTCTCACTAAGCCCCCCTGCAGCCCCAGAGCCCAGCCTGGCCAGCACACCCAGCACACGCTCACATTTCCACCCTGTGCTGTGTGTGCAGCACGGCCCAGCCAGCCTGACCCCTGGCCTCCAAGCAGATGTCTCCAACTTTTCTTGCCTGCTGTCAGGGTAAGTAGGTGATGGGCTCTCACATGAATGTTGATCCTGAGCCTGGCTTGTGGAGGTCCTCTTTGATGTTTTATTTTGGCTACTTGCCAGGGGGTCCGATTTTTAAAGCACAGGGGTAACGATCAGATTATTTTTATTATCCTGCTTCAGAATTCACTGTTCTGCAGACATCATTTCCTGCACTCTTGCTGGGGAGCAAAATGTCCCCAAGAAGGACACGCCACCAGATGCAAGATCTGTTCTGTGTTGCTGGGAGAAATAACACAAGGACTGCAAAAGTTGCCTGGCTCTTCAAATAGTAATGTCACAAACTGTGGCTTGCTCTTCACTGCTTTCCTCATTTAGCCATCCCAGAGCACTATTTGGAAACAAGGACAATGCACCTGGTGGGTTAAGAAAAGCCTCCCTTGCTTTTGTTCTGGATACCTGGTGATGTGTGTGAGCGTGTTGTAGTGCAAGAGTAAGTGTATGTTGCAGAAAAACTCAGTATAGAATTAATACCTGCCTGGAGGTTTCTATGTACTTAGGTGGGAAATTCAGCCTTATCAATCATTCTTTGTGTTTCACTCTTCAGAATAAGTACCATTCAGATTTATGGGCTGCCTAATTTATTAATCTGAGTAAAAAGAAGACAAAAATATATCTGATTCATTGAATATAATCTTTTGGGCAGATCAGGAAGATGAAGAAAAATACTGAGCGCTGGCTTGGAATAGAAATCTTCAAATATTATCATTTGATCTAGAAATAAACTGGCAGAGCACAAAGGTTGCCTACATTTAACATTCATTGCATTTTACTACTAGATACAGTGCTTACCTCAGATGTCAGAAAATAAGAGACTTTGCACAAAAGCTGGGTTTTATTCATTTTGTGACACTCTTCCTAATGCTACCCAAACCAGCATGTGTTGGTCTAATTGCCCTTCTGTATCTCCATTTTTATATCACTGTAGGTCTTTGGAATTTGGAAATTCTTGATTACCCTGTGTACTGTAACATTTGAAACTGTGCTTGAGCCTAACTGTATTTTGATGTCCCTGCTTTCTTTAAATGGCAGAAGCACTGAATATAAATTAGAATATATTAGCATTTTGCTGACTTAAAAGATGACATTTATTGTGAGGCATAAAGAGTTAATCTTAGACTTTTAGCTCTGAGCTTACTTTATTGAGCTTCTGCATACACGTGTTAATTTTCTCAGATGAGGGATAATGGATGTCACTTGAGAAAACAATACTGATTTGGGTTCTTTCATAGTTTGTGGGTTTATGTCCCTCATGGTATAGAAGCAGGCTCTGGGAGATTGCCTGAAATATGCCTGGCCTCTCAGCTGCACTAAAAATAATTCCTGCTTCCCTTATTTCTAGAAGTAATTCTGAGATGATGCAAACCTTTACTAGTTCCTTGTTTAGGAAAAAGATTTCTCTTCAGTTTTCAAATAACAATAAGGGAATGGTCTTTAGGTGTGACTGTTGTATTTCCTTTATAAAAGTGCATGTGTGTTGTGGATTTTCTTTTTGTTTTGTTTAATCACTTTTGTTCTTGATTGGGTGACCTTTCTTTGAGAGCAGCAGTTCACATTGGGTTTTGGCAAAATGGGTTTGATCATCCTTGCTTTACTAAGCACTAGCACCTAGATGACAGTAATTCACCCTCTAATACCCCCACAAAACCTATTTATGCAGAACTTGACATGATTTGCAGTCTCTGTAAAGGAGGAATATAGGACTTAAGCAGTGCCTAGAATTATTTTTTTGACCTCCATTTAAGTTATTGGAAGTATTAGACTCTTCAGACAACTAACCTGTTCTCTAACCTGGCACTTAGCACCTTATAGCAGAGCTGCACTATCAGTTCTGTGGCATTCATGTGTCTCCCTCCTAACTTGAAGGTGGAAAAATTGCAAGGGAATTGCTGTCCAGCAATGGAGAGTTTCAGGCAGCCAGTTAAATTGATCTTAGTAGTGATAATAGTCCAATGTAAGGCAACAGAGTCCCAACCTCTTTATTAGTATTTGCTGACCATTGTCCATTTTAACTGCAACACGTTGCCTGTGAATGCCAGTGAGCATCCCAATGTCAGGGTACTCATTTGAGCTTTGTGATCTGCAGCACATACAGGTACAGAGGTGTTATTTTATTTGTTTTTTTTCTGGAAACAGAAAAAATGCTGGCAACTAATAGATTGTAGAGATGTTTTTTTCCAACACCAATTTTAAAGAAGTGTGTGAATGGAAAAATTTGTTTCTGAGAATTCAGATAACATCTGCATTAATATGGTATATTGTAAGGATCATTAATGTTCAGAGTATATTATCAGGTGTTTTCTAATGCACTTTTGATGAGCTGTAATGATGCTTGCTGTAGTGTTTTTTCATCTCTACTCTCCCTCTCTTTTTTTTTCTGCTTGATTGTAATAATGACTTAACCCAGGTGGTAGACTCTATCCAGAAAGTGCCCCAGGGAAATATTATTCCCTAGTACCAGCAAACATCACAGATAGTCATTGAGTTCACTATGAAGTTTCCTCAGGAGGGAAGATCTTGGATCTCCCCTTGGGTATCTGGACCTGCCCCACATTTGCAGTGTAATAATCTGGCTTTGGGATGAGATGGAGAAATGGCAGAGAGAAACAAGATGAAAAATGTAAGTGGAAGGGAAGGAAAAAAGCCAGTAATATGTGGTAACTTTTGAAATGATTGATTTTTTGTTAGACTATAACTTGTCATAGAATAAGGTCCTGGAAAGTATTTGGATCATTTTGAGATTATTAATAAAGAGCACAGTGCAGTTTCAAATTACAAGGATGAGTGCAAGCATAGAGATTCTTCCCTTTGGATATCTCAGGGTATTGGTTGGTTATGATCCTGCTAAAAAATACTTCGGTTTTTTGGATATGACTGATATTTGTCCTTAATATTTGTTTTTTGTAGCTCTCTTAATCTGCACTATCAGCCAGGAAATGTGTTTTAAAGCTCTGGTTCCCTGGCCCTTGTTATGCCACCCAGTTGCACAGAACAGCAAGCTTTAAATAAATATCATGGATATGCTGTAGCTTTGTCAGGTAGACAAGGTGCCTAAAAGTGAAAAACTGAAAATGCAGGCAATGGTGGTAGAAAAATACTACACATGCTTTTCAACTGAGCAAAGTCTTTGTAGTAGTGGGTGTGCAGAGTGTCTGGTATCACTCACTGTGTGCCCTTAGGATTTACTGGCAGTAGCCAGCACAGGCACCACAAGCAAGAGTAAATCACACTGGTTGTTCAAAAGATGGTCTCTTGTAAGTTTACCCGGGTTTACATGCGTGTGAGAAGGGGCTTCTTTGTTTTCTTATTTTTTCCAAATCTCTGTTTCATTGTTTGTAGAAGAATTCAAAAAGAAAGTACCCAGGAAGAAAATTATGCTGTTGGGTTGCTTTTGGCTATGTTATATTGAAAGCTATACTTTGCAAATGTAATCTGTAGCAGCAAACGGTGTACAAAGGAAAAGGAGTCATGTCGTTGCACACAACATTTTCCATTTTCTGTATAAAAGCTTGTTTAAATAATTTTGTGCCCTCCCCTTTTCACTGCCTTTCTTAGGCAGCTGAGTGCGTGCCCCTGTCAGCCCAGGGCCATGCATGTGGTGTGGGGGGCCTCTCACAGCAGAAGGGGGCTGCAGGAGGCTCAGGCAGCTCCCCCACCAGTGGCTGTTTTGCCTGGGACAGGTTTTCTTTGAGGTTGTACTTACTCTATGAAATGCTTTGTACTATCTTTTAATTCATCCATATCTGCCCCCTTAATATTCTCCATGGATGGGGCAGGACTAGAAGGGCACTCTGCAAGTCTCCTAAAATGGAAATGAAAAACCTAAGCGATATCTGGCCCAAAACTGTTTTAGATTTCTCTTGGAAAAAAGGAGGCTTTTTAGTGGTCTTTTACTTCTGGGAGCATGGTTTCCCTCCCCAGTGAGATGCATTTTGTGTCAGCTGTTTCTATATTAAAAAAAATAGTCTCCTGAAATAACTGCTTTTGGCTTGTCAGCATCTGGCAGCCCTCTCCTCCTAAAGCAGGCACCACCAAGGTCCCATGTGAGCAGGAAGGGCCCCTCTCCCTGTATGGCCCCTGCAGAGAGGGGGTGCCTGGGGTCACAGGTGGGGCAGCCCAAATGGATTGCACTGAGCCTGCTTCTGATGTGCCTGGCCCATGCTTGCACACCACGATTAAATTTCTGCTCTTGTCAGTCCATTAAACCTCCCAAAGTGATTTGTTCTCCCCAGAGAATCACAGGAGAGGGGGTGGAAAGGTAAAAAGAGAAAGGAGAAAAATAAAGAAGGGCTGGCAGGAGAAGAGGACAAACCAAAAATGAGTAAAACAGAGCTGCTGAATCCCATAGCCAAGTATTACATTATAGACTCCCAGTTTGGATATAAACAAAATGTTTCCTTAGAGCAGAACTACATCCAAAACTTAAAAAAAATATTTTCCAGAGGTGAACCAGACATGCTCTGTCCTGCCTCAGGAGCAGGAGGAGGTGACTCACCTCTGGCCTCTCTCAGCCCCCAGCCCTCTCTCTGCTCATGGCCCTCTTTGCAGTGCCAGCAGGATGGTTCTGAGGGGTTGCTTTTGTTGCACAGCTGGATTCTGGGTGATTCCAGCTGCCCAGGGCAGGTACCTGGCGGGCCTGGCCTCTGGCTCCTGCAGCAGCTGCATCTCTCACTGCTGCTGGGTCCTCTGTGCAGCTGCCCTGTGCCTCGTGGCCCTGATGTGAGCAGCCAGCTTTGCTGATGTATTTATTGTGGGGCACTGCTAAGCTGGGTGGGTTTTTCAGGCTGGTGGTGAGGCTCACACAGCCCAGTGTGACAGTGGCCACCACACAGTGGCTTCCCTGAGTGTCCCTCCAAGGGGGCTGAGGCCAGAGCGGGACAAAGCTGAGTCTCTTGATGGGTTTCAGGACACCCAGTTTCTTGGTTTTGAGGAGTTCATATGTCTTAAAATATCATCCAGCTAAATAAAACAAAAAATACCATGCCAAAAGAGCGCAAATGTTGTCACCAAAGTTAATAGAAGTAAGGAAATTAATACTTATAGTTGACCTCCAATACCTAGGCACAGTGGGGTGTAGCAAGGAAGTAGTTAGAAAGGCACCATGGTGAGCCTTTCCAGTGAATTACCTTATTTTTATTAACTTTCTGACAACCTCAGTGAATTTCCTTTCTTTTTATGAAGTGATTAAAAAACCTAATCAGATCGTGTAATTAAAATATATAATTGCACAATCTCAGAGTTTTTCATAATTACTGTACATGGTAAATATTGTTACCTGATAACACTTTGCACAAAAATTCTGATGAATTTGATGGTTAGGAGGTGTCTGATTTCCAGTGTTTGCAATGGAACCTTCTCTAATGGCACTAGACAGATAGTAAAATGTTTTAAAATGGAAACTATAGTGAGGCTCTAAAATAATGACTCGGTTGTCCTTTTTTAAAGCTTTTGTACATATTGGGCAGCTGGGAAGTGTTGACATGGTGTGTTTCTGTGCATTTATAATGGCTGTTTCTTCATGCTCACACCTCTGCTTCTGTTTTGTTAGGCACCACCCACTGGAAAATGGGTGTTTTGATACAAAGCAACACAGTAAGAAAAAAATCTGATCAAATCCAGTATCTCAATTCCAGCCAAAGAACTGAATTAAAATGAAGTCCCTCTTAAGCCTGTGTATAGTGACTTCAGGGTAAACATGATATTGCAGCCTTCATGATGTCAGGTAGCCAGGAAGCCCTGGACTAGGGTTGTGTTCATAGAAAACCCAAAGATGCAAGGTATGATAATCCTAAATAATGGGAAAATTGTTACCCAAAACCAAACAAAAAAAAAAAAAAAAAGGTTTTATGTGTCTTTAAAATCAGCTCCCTGGTGTGAGGAAGCAGTTACTGAGTTTTCATTAATTTGTCCAATTTTGGTTGGTTTGGAAAGGGTGAGATGGGCTGAAGATCTTTTAGACAGCAGCACGGTTTATTTGTAGTTAGAAAACTCTTCTGTCCTGAAAATTTTTGCCTTATTGACCAGAACTAAAATAAATTTCAGAAAAGCCTTGAGAAAACATGTAAATAATATGTGAATTGTATCTGGGGAGCCTTATTCTCTCACTCTCCTGTGGGAGACACCAGAGCTGCCCAGTCTGTACTCCTGTCGGGGCAGGGAGCTTTGGCTGTGGGTCTGGGAAGGGCAAAACCAAACAGATTGCAGGGAGGTGGTGAGGGGTTTTCATTATTTAGGTATATTTAGGACAGTAGGCTTTTTTCCAAATGAATTTGGTCTGAGCTTTAAAATTCTTTATGTTGTTTATGAAAACAATAGTTTTTCATTTCCATGGTGGGGGTGTGTGTGTTGTCAGCCATTAATTGACTAGAGATGTTTTTTTAACACATCTGGTTTTGGAGGTACAAGTGTGTCTTTTAAACCTCTGATGCCTGTTTTCCCAGAGAGATCTTGGTGGTTTATTTTTTATAGATTCTTTTGCTTTTTCTGTTTTGATTTTTTGACCATTTTTCCTGTGCAGAAAATGTGCCCCTACCCTAAACATCCACCTCCAGCTTCCACCCATGTTTAATTTAGGGGGCTCTTCTGTAGAAAGCCTGTACCTTTCTGTAAAAAGCCTTGCTGTACCTTTAGTGTCAAGATGTACTTTTGGAGGGCAAATTCAATCTCTCTCTCCCCACGGCCTCCTCATTCCTTTTACTGAGTTGTTTAGTCTATTAACATTCCCAGATACTTTTTTGTCAGTATAACCAGTCCTCATCATGTGGGTAAAGTTAGAGAGAAAGTTATTGACTATAGCTTTTCCCTTTATTTCATTTATTTCTCTGATATCAGTGCCAATGTCTGTGTGAGACTGCTCTCAAATGGAAGGGGTGCTGTTAGCGAGTTGTTGGGGAAACAGATATTTGTTTGCAAGCGCCAAGACATTTACTGTCCCTCCTTCTCTTTGGGGATAAATTGAGATGATTCAGTGTACACTCCAACCCTAATTTTAATCCCATTTAAACAAATAATTGTGCCCTGCACCTTTTCTTGTTGTAAATTCACTTTCTCGGGTATCTGTGGCCAAGGCACAGAGACAGTTACTAACTAGAATAAATCATACAATTCCCATTTTGTGGGAAAACCTGCATTGGTAGTTAAACTAGAGCCATCTGAATAGAGAAAAGGAGCACCTAAGACTGTAAAATAGTTCAGGAGGAAGGTGTCTCTGCTGCAGGGGACTTTGAGGAAAGTGCCCCTGTTCTGGTCTGTGGGCAGTGTGGGGCTTGCAGCTGGGGCTGGGAGCACAGCAGGGATGGAGGGGAGGTTCCTGCCAGGCTCTGCATGGCTCCTGGCAGGAGGGCAGCAGGGCTGGAGGGGCTGTTGTCTCCTGCTTGGATTCGCTCTGGCTCCCCAGCTGCGCTCCCCCCTCCTGCCTGCCTGCACTGATGAGCATCCTCCCTACGGGAGGCTTTCTCCGGAGCGTGGTCGCTGCTGACTGACAACCTGAGAAGCCTCTAAAGAATTTAGAGATTCTTTAAAGTCATTTAGAGATTCAAAATGTCTCTCACAAACTTGTGGTGTAGGAGATGGGGCACAGCCTTGGCTGCTCTCAGTGCTGGGTACCCACAGGAGAGGGATATCCGGTGCTCTGTGACACGGAGGTGCTTGCAGCGGGCACCACGGGGCTCATCCCCTGCAGCCTGAACGGGGACTCAGCAATGCTGGGCATGGGATCCCTCCTTGAGCTGCACCAATGGCGTTGGGAGCTCGAGGAAAAGAGACCTTGGCTGTTGCCACAGCTTTTCTTTTGAAGGCCTGCGAGCACAGTCACACGATTTGTCATCGGACCCTTCAGTCAAAAGGGCAAAGATGTGTTGGAAGCAGAAAGCAGCTTTTGGTGGATGGTTTTGTTGTGTGGTGCAGTGCAAGTCCTCAGATCACAGATGCCGGGTCACTGACGGTTAAACTTGAAAGGACTCTCATGCAGCACATTTGTTGTAGGGAAACACTGGTGTACCGAGAGCAATCTTACCGGGTGGCAAATGTGTGTGTTTGCTTGCTCGTTTTAAAAGTCTCTTCTTGTTTAAAATGGTGGGTACTGTTAGGAAAAAAGAAATAGCATTACCATACAGCGCAGAATACATGTCTCTCCTAGGCAAGCCATGCTGTTTGACTTTCATCTTGCATAGTAAAAAACCTATAGTTATTTTCTTTTTAAGCCTTTCAGTTATTTCTGTCAGGTATTGATAAGTGGAGAACTTCCTTCCCACCTCTGTTTCATGCAGTTCCCCTCAGGCCAGTTACAAACATTGTGCAGATTCATGACCAATGTTTATGATAATCAGGAATGTGCTTCATATTCACCAGTATGCTGTTACATTTGTGGGTGCTCTTTTTAAATTTTAAATGAATTAATTTCTTAAAAATTGTTCACTAACAAACCCAAAGTCTTAACTAATTGTACTTTGCCCTAATGCACACCATCCCTAAGGAATGGGAGATTTACTCAGCTGGAGCAAACCCCATTTCCAGTCTTGGGTCAGATGGAGCTGGCAGCTTCTTCAGCTCCAGGGATACCCACTGGGGTCACTGGTCCCACACAGGCCCCTCCAAAACCAGGCAGATGGAGGCCTTGAGGGGCTGCACTCACCAGACATGTGGAAGTTGTGATATTTGCAAGTGCAGCTTCATTTCCGTTCATGGTGTTTGCATGAAATCTTAATTCTGAATTCACTAAAGGGACAAATACATGCACCTTTCTGAAAATATCTCTAATAGAACTGGCTATAGCTCATATTTATGTCACTTGAATTTTGAGGAGTCTTGAGTAACTGCTGTTCCTATTGAATTCAGTGGGATTGCTGTGAATACAAAACACATTTGGAAGTCAGAACAATAATGTGTGTGCATAGCTATAAAACAGGTTACTTGATACTGTTTGTCACATGTAATTTAGTTTTCTTCCCTTCTTCTTTGAAGGCAGTATAAAATCTGGATGTTGTTGGTTTTTACTGTTTGTTTATTGCTGAGTAATTTCAGCCAACATGTGTTTTTCAGCATTAAGTCTATTCATCATGAGATTGAAAGTGTATCTCAGTTTGCCCACCTAGATCAAAATGAGAGTCTGGAACAGCCTCCTTCTTTTTAACTTAACAAACTGGTTTTATTTTCCCCTGCAACTTGCTCTAATAATATGACCAGCTTTAAGTTCCTCAGGCTGGAGAGCTTGGCAGTAAAGTTCCGTGTAGGGCAGAGTGTGAAACATAAGGTTTTTCTCAGGTTTGAAACATGTTTGAGACATGGCAATTGTTTTCTCTTCTGCTGAGCACTGATGGAAAATACTAATTTAGAAGCAGAATTCTGTTCTCTGGAAAGTACTTATCATCTGTTAGAGACAGGGACTGCAAACCCGTTTTCTTATAGGTCAGGTCACCACATAATATCAGTTGTAGATCAGTTGAAGAAAGCCACCCTAGCAATGCAGTCAGTTCTGGTGACCTCAGCCAGAGGGCACAGAGTGTTTTTGGTCCATTTTCTCACTTCTAGTGGTTGTTTTGGCTCACAGCTGATTCATGACAGAAGAGTGGAAACAGCTCTGCAGAAATGGAAAGGCCACTCTAGTATTCTCTACCAGCACAGAAGAAGAAAGCCTTTTGTCTTAGTAGTGGCAGCAGATTATCAGAGAACTCTTGGCAAAGCTGTCTTTGTCCTAGTTTGCCACTGCCCCAGTTTTAAAGGCACTTGCTTCTCTAGACTGCTGCCCACACCATCAAAATGAGCTCTGACTTGATTCTGCACAAGCTGAATATCCTGTGGGAAAGAAAGTGCTGCTTGTCCTTGTCAGTGCTGACTTCCAGAACTCACTGCTCACTGTGCAGGATATGACCCTTAAATGAATTTTATGAATGAGCTAAATGGATTGTAATTGATGACTTCACTTGAAAGTACAATGTAAAATCATGAAAACAAGCACAAAAACCCATTAAATTAAATCCCACCAATCTGGTCCATTAGTGGAGAAAAGTCTGTATCTCTCTACTTTCAGCTTTGCATTCAGTGAGTTTCTGCAAACAGCAGCTAGTCTGTGTTTTTGGTGCTATGGTTATGAACTGAGGGAAAGAGCTTGGGCTGAGTCTGTGTGACTGTACGTGCCTGAGGGTACCCAGCAAAACAGCCTGAGCACAGGTGCCTGCTGTATTTGAGAGCTGCCTGATGAGATGGGAGGGAGGGAACTGTACATCTAGGAAATTCATCTGATGCATTTCATCCCACCAGAAAGGCCGTCCCACTGGCTACATTTCCACAACCAGCTCATCTCAGTCTCAGGTGTGTGCTGTGTGGGAACACCCTCCCTTGCTAACAGCAGCAAAACACAAGGAAGGGAAAACATCTCTACACAGGGATGAGAAAACGCATGAAGGGATGCATGTATTGCAGAGAGCTGCACAGAGGCTGATGTTCTTCCACTGCTCTGGGCTGGATCTTTGGCTCTGCAAAGGGGTGGTGCAGGGCCCAGGGCTGGCCCCACTCGTGCTGTGACGAGGGCAGGCTCTGCAAAGCTGCTGTGAGAGCTGCTCAGATCACTGCAGCCACCCTGCTTGCATCCCTATGCTTAGATAAAAAAGAAAGCTCTTAACTGCTGTGTGTTGTCTTTTTGTTTTGCATAATCAAGTGTTGAAATCATGATAAATGTTGACATCAAGTAGCCAGAAGTGCAGAATATAATTGTGTAAGGCCAATGGGGTCATATGAAGTTTGTGCTCTGGCTAACATAATATGTAGAAATATTACTAACAATTAGCATAAGTATTGCCATTTATTATAACTAATTTTACAACTAATTATTATAAGTAATAATTATTCTACTAGGATTTTTTCCTGAGGGCTTTATCATTCCTAATGTTTGAAAGTTGTAGATGTTGTAGCTGAAACCCTAATTCTGTAATATTCTCTCAATGTGACTGTTGCATCCGTGATGCATCTGTGTGACTCCATATACAGTTTTGTTCTTTTACATCTGTCTTACAACGTGCCCTTTTGCTAAATGCTCTGTAGGCATCAAAGCAGGCAAGAATGACACAGGACCCTCTAGGTAGCAGGGTAAGCAGAAGCAGCAAGCTATTAAGATCTTCCTGTTATTTCATTGATGATTTTGTAGGTATCATCTTCTAATCTCATTTTAAAAAGACTGAATGTGCATTTGAATATTTCTGAGGAGAAAATTGCTAAGCAAAATATATATATAATCCTACCATTTTGGTAGGAATAGGGTGAGTTATTATTGATTCACAGAGCACGACAAAACATCACTGCATGAATTAGCAAACAGCTGTTTCTAATTTGAGTTTAGAACTGTACACAGAGGAACTTGTTTTAGTGTTCACTCCTTTCATTTATAATGAATTTTAATTACCGCTACAGGTGAGAAAAATGTAGAAACAAGCTTGTATCTTGTGGAAGAAACAAAGGAGAGACAGATGCTAACAGATTTACAGTCTGTGATAAAAGGAATGTTTTGGTACACTTTACATGTAATTAGAGTGCAGCTGTTTTCAGTCCCAAGTCCATGATGCACAGCAGAATATAGTATCTGCTGCTTTTCCAAAGGGAGTAAAGAAAAACAGTGATTCAACTCTGAAAGCATTTAGTTTATTCCTAGATCTAACATAAAACTTTCTCCTCCAGCCCTATTATGCCATTTATCGAAGCGTGAAATAACTTACTTAATGATATGTTAATTTTTTGTTACCAGCAAAATAGAGACTGTTTGACATAAGGAAAAATAATGTTAAAAATAACATTTTATCATCTGCTCAGAATTATGGATCACCCTGTCGATGGTCATTACTGAGCCTTGCTATCTCTGCTAATGGGAGACAAGGGCTCAGGCATGCAACGCTCTGCCTTAACAAGTTTCTGTATATCAGCTAAGCTTCAATAGACATCTTTGTGTGTACTTTTAACTTGCAGTATAAAAAAGACTAATTAGCTGTATCTTTGATCACTACAGAAAGGTTTAAACAAAGACAGCAAGGTTTAAACTGTCTGTGTGTAACAGTTTATCTGTGGCAGATATCCCAGCAAGTTTAGTGTTTGAAATTCTGCACTACATCTTGTGCTGATTTTGTATTCTAAATACAAAGTTACTCTCTGCATGAGAAGAAAAATCAGATTATATATACTTTCCATTGAGCCAGACGTCTTCCTTGCTTTTTAAAAAAATCACAATAAAATGAATTGCAGTACAAAGCTGAGAAAGTGGAAAAAGAGTCACTAACCTTTGGTAATTTAGTCCAACAAAAATGCTTACTTCATAAGCATGGGATTAGATATAACTGAATTTTTCTCAAATCAGAGCTAATAATGAAAGCAATGCCTCTGGTGCCACTTATATTAGCACCTCTTAGACTTTTATCCAATTCCATGTTTGCTTTGAACACTTAATACTTACATACAAATATATATGTATATATATGTATAAAATAGCATAGTGCCTTAAAATACAGAACTCTGACATGTTTGGTGAAGAAGCTGATGTCACTGAAGTGTGAAGCTCTGTGCAGAGTTCTTCAGAGCAGTGTGGACTTCCCAGGTCCCCCTCCCTGCCTTGGCTAAGGGTGGGTTAAGCAGCTTTGGGGGACAGTTGCATGATATTTTTTGAGAAATAATTATAATAAGTTGCAGAAATCCTCCTTCTCTCATTTAGTGAAGTGTGCTTGAATGTGCAGTGGTGCTGGGTGTCAGTCACAGCCCAGCAGTGGCAGTGCCATTCAGAGCTAGATGCAGTGTCAGTGTACAAGAACTTGCACTGCCACAAGGGCTGATGGGTCACAGTCCATTATTGCCTTCTGTGACACAACAAACAGAGATGTTCATTGAAGCTAATAAATGCATAAAATATTGAGTTTGGAATATTATTGGTACTTCTAATTATTTCTTATAACTGTGAAGGAAATGTGCAGGAAAATGGGACTAAACACTCCAACAAAATAATTAAGCAAAAAGCAGTCACAGTGCACTGAAAATGTTGAACTTAAAACATTTGCTATGTAAACTCGATTTGCATTATTTCACACCAGCACTGCAGTGTAAATGAGCAGCGTATGCTATGTGAGGTTCTTACTATAATCCATTGTAATGTCTATCCCTGGCTTTAATACATAGTGCAGCAATGCAAAATTTACTGTAACCAGTACTGAGGATTTGTCAGGCCTCAATCTCTGTGTGTTATTCTCATAGTTAAGCATCTGCAATAATAATTATTATTGAAATTGATAGCATTTCTATTGGACTTTCCATCTGAGGATGTCTCAGGGTTTTCACAGCAATACAGAAGTAAGCCCTACAATTTGCCCTTGAGAAGCAGATGGCTTTTTGCTATTATGGAGATGAGGAACTGAAGCACAGTTCAGAAGCGTGTCTTATGATGCCAAGCTTGCAAGCTTGTTTTCAAAAGTTATTTTTTTGGGTGCAGGAATTCCATCAACTTTCAACAGCTTAAAGCATTTTCAGTGCTTTGACCATCTTTAACTTGTGTATCATGGAGGGACTCAGAGAGAGCCACAAGTCTGAGCTTAAACAGCAATTCTTCCTTCAACAATCAATTTCAGGGTTTTGTGTTTGTTAATTTAAGTATTTCTCTTCTGTACTAGCTCTGTGCTAGAGGAATAAACGTGATAGAATAAGATTCCATTCTAAATCTGACCTCCTTGGTTTATTATCCCGTATGGAGATGCCTTCTGGGCTCAGGAGGGGAGTCTTAAAGATGTTCCTTTGGCCAGACCCTGGATTTTTCTGGTGCCTGGGGCTGGTTGTGCAGGCTCTCCTGAGCCCTGTGGTGCTCAATCTGTGCTGGTGGCACTGGGAGGAACTGGCCTGCTGCAGTGCCCAGGCCACATTGCAGCGTGCCCGTGCTGTAGAGGGATGCACAGAAGCCCTGTGGAAGAGCACCCTGAGCTCCCCACATGGAGGGGAGACAGAGTGGGGAGATTTTTCAGTGGAGAGGGACCCAATGATACTCTGTTGGTGAACAACAGCTTTAGGCAAGGATGAACTTCAGGTCCAGGCCAGCAAATGCGATCTCTGTGCATGTGTTTTGTTCTTGAAAGGAAAAGGAACAAGTTGGAGGTAGCCTGGGTTTGTGCACTTCCTGCCCAGGAATGTGGCCCCCAGGACTGGGTGAGCTGGGGGAGCTCAGCTGGGGAGCTGAAGAAGAAAATGAAGCTCTGCTCAAAGTTCAGCAGGAGTGAACTCTTTCCAGCTACCTGTGGACAGGGAGATGGGAAGGTGTTTGCAGGGACTGTGAAATTGTGTCTGGCTGATTATATTTCTATTAGCAAAATAACTCTGGAATAATAAATATATCAATGTCAGCAGTGTATGCTGAGATGGCAGTGCTGCTTACTCCTCGCAATCTGTGATGAGCCATTTGTCTCCTTTCTAAGAGAGACCACATCTTTTTAAAACTTCATTTTATTGTTTTAGCTTCATGAATATGTCTCTAAATTTGGCTTGTGTTATCTGGAAGATAAATAGAGAATGAAGTATGATTTATACGACATTTTGGCCAAATTGTTCTTCTTAGAAGGAAAAATACATTTATTGAATGCATTGAGGCTGGAATTAGCTCCTCGCTGATGATGATAAATGCTTGCAGTCCTGTAAACGTGCTGAACATTAAGTTGCTAAATTACTGTACCACTTTGAGATTGATTATCAAGAATGGCCCTTTAAGCTTCATGACCTGCACATATATCCTGAGGACTACTGGCATCCTGAAGCTTCCTTAATGCTCTTTTTTTTCCTAATTAAACTTTTTATTGAATTTTCTTACCCTTTTAATACTTGTTTTGATTCTCTTATGCACAAATGACAAAAGCCCTGCACCAGCCATGTGATTCTCTATTTTAGAACAGTCCCACTTTGCAGGATTAGCCATTTTAATGACTTTAATCTCCTTTTTGAAAGTGATTTTTCTCATTCTGCTACATTCCTTTGATTGCATTAATGTAGAATTATTATTCTAACCATCTTTGCCAGACATGTCATACCACATCTAAAATATATCTTCCCACTAAAATATTACTATGGCAAAATACCTTAGAATTTTCTCCTCAGTTCATTATAGGTCTTTTCTTCAATTTAATATGGCAAGTTAAAATTAACAGGGCCATTATTCATTCATTCCATAAAGAGATTAATGATAATGAGTTTTCCCTAATTTCTTCAGTTTAGGTGTTCAGTAATTTAGTATCTTGTTAGTAAGAAATCCAGGTAGGTTGTTTCTGGTGCTAAAGTTTCTTCTAAAATTCTTTTTAATCTGTACAATTATGAGAAAATGCTGGAATAAAAAGAATCAAGAAATTAAACATGAAAATTGGTAAAAGGTCCAACTGAAGCTAACAAAAGGAGATAATCTTTGCATTCTATGTAAACACTCCCATTTTATGACAAATCCAGCTTTCCAACCTGAGAAACGTTATTTTTTTAAAATCCAAATTATATTAGCAAAGGCTTTGTGCTTCACTCAGAAAGTAATACTAATACCAGCTTTCTTTGATTTTGTTTTCTGAATAGCCCAATATGTTTGAAGAGCAGCAGCTGGAGAGGAACTGGCTCTCTTTGAATGTTAGACTGTGTTTTGAGGCAGATCAGTTCATTTCAGAGGGAAAAGAGACTTTCTAGAGATTTGTTCAGTTTGCGTGGTGGGCCAATGTAATGGTTGGCATACGTGCATATGAATGTAAATAAGTTAAAGCAGTTGGCCCAGCCTGTGTTACCGCTGGATTTGGCCCATGGCATCTCAGGTTTCCGAGCCGAACAATGGAGCTTTATTCGGTGGAGGCGTTTGGAGAGCTCGGGCTTCTCTCGGCGCAGCCCTTCCTGTGTGCGCCGCCGCTCCGCGCACGGCACGAACGGCCCGACTGCGAGAGGGGGGATATTTCAAATGCACGGGTTTCTACAAACATTTCTGCAAACAGACATATAAAATTATTATAATTACAGCCAGTAAGCCCGAGCAGTAACTAGCAAATGGTGGGGTGCTTTTCCTCTTGTTGTTTTTCTCCTTTCTCCCCCTCTCCGTAGACAGCAGCAGCGGCACAAACGCAACATGTGCTGCCCTAGTTCAGGCCCAGCATCCCCCTCGTGCTCCCCTTTGTCTCCTTGCCCCTGGAGGAGCCCAGCTGGTGAGAGGAGGGAATTAGGCAGCCCCGAGCTACCGGCACCTCCCCGGGGCCCCTAATCCGGGCGCTGGCAGCCGGCTGCCTGTTCCCTCCGACGGCCCGTGGCCGCAGGTCCGTGGGGACGGAGCCCCGGATACGGCTGGCGGCAGAGCTGGGGGATGGCGGGGGCTGGGGGCTCCCCGGGGGCTCCGCAAAGCTGTGCTGGCAGCGCGGTGGGCGGCGGAGGTGGCTTAAATTGGGAACATGAGGCTTTGTTGCAGCTGCAGAGAGAGAGCCGTTCGTGGTCGGGGGAGTGAAGCCTGAGAAAAGTTTACATAAAAATCAGGAGCTCCTTGTCTGTGTTTTAGGCTCGGGCTCCGCCGGATTTGGAGGAGCTAGTTGAGTGCAAAGACCTTGAGCATCTTAGAAGCGCGGATGCTCGCTGAGAGTCGAGGTGCATTTCGGGAGCAGGAAGAAGCAGCTTCTCGGTGTCCAGCATCGCTCCGGAGCAGGAGGTTTAGTTAAAAGAGGGAGCAGAGCTCTCTGGGGAGCACGGGGTGCAGAGAGCATACACCTGACCTGGAAAATAGACGTCCCCATTGTGAGGGAAAAGTTGTCCGGGGTGTGCTTATTTGGTTTAGTTTTTTCCAAGGTCGCTGCTCTCTTTCTTTACCTGGGATGAAAAAGCAGGTGTTTGCCAGAGCAGACGGTGCTGCAGGAGCTGCCTGGTACGGTGGTGATACCTTCATTAGCTGAGCCCTTCTTTGAGAGCTCCTTGCCGTACTTGTGCCTTCTCCGCCTGGAGACTCTGTAGTTGGCAGGCACGAGGAATGCGTGTGTGGCAGCCTACACACACAGTCAGGGATTTTTTTATTGGTTTGTTTTAGTAAAAACTGAAGTATTTAAAATGTTAAATGTTTTATAAGGACGGTGTATCTCAAGAACCGGCTCCTTCTTGGAATCTCCAAGTGTTGGCGTGGTCAGCGCCTTCCATCATTTACGTGAACTTTATTTTTGCTTCGTTGTGTGGTTTAGTTTGATATCAGACTAGTGGCAGTTATGTTTCGCTCAACATCTCTGCATTTGTTGGAATTAGGATATTTGAACTCTCTCTCTTCTGTTTCTTGTTAACAATTCTGTTAATGAAAGCTGACAACATTTTATGTATTTTTCCTAAAATGA
This sequence comes from Fringilla coelebs, assembly GCF_963513975.1. Lineage (NCBI taxonomy): Eukaryota > Metazoa > Chordata > Aves > Passeriformes > Fringillidae > Fringilla > Fringilla coelebs. Next base: position 12,790,735 of record NC_140040.1, read on the forward strand.
CTGTGGGGCCGCTGGAGTTGGTGCTGTGTTTCTTTATGGTAATGAGGCTGGGCCATTTTTAGTTTATCCTGAACTTGATTCTTTTGTGATGTCTAGAGATCTCCAGTGGTGATTTTCCTGGGCTTTAAAAAAATCTGTTTGATTTTGTACCAAGAGAGCAACATTACCTTTTATACAAGCAAACATGGTAATGGTGCAGATCTCTTCTCTGATTTTCTTGAGCTCTCTCAAATCTGATGCTTTTATTTCACCTAGATGTTCAACTCTGCCTTTGAGCAGCCTTTCATTCTGTTACAGTTTTGAGACAGAACTGAAGAATTTTTTTAATGGAGACATTACTTAAAATCATCTTGATGTAGCATTTAACAGACCCACAAATTCACAGGTGATCACTTAACACTGTAGCTTTCTGAAGTGTTTGTATTGCTTCATTGCACATTGTGTTTCGCTTTCTTTATTCATTGTTTATTGCTTTACAGTACAGTGAGCAGGTGTTAAACCTGCTAAAGAAAAACGCTTTTTATTAACACTATGTGTTGGCATATTTGTGAATTATGTGTACAAATATATTTTTATTTCTCTTTCTCAAATCTCCTTTCAAATTCAAGAGGGTTTATTGGGGGTTTTTTCGAGTTGATTTTTTTTTTTTTAACGCTGTAGTAGCAGAAGCCCATAGTGTTGTTGAGAGCTTTGTCCTTATTTCACAGATGCACTGGGAATTGTTTTTAATCTCCTTTCTGCTTTCCCATTACAGATGGTGATGACGACCCACAACTCTCCTGGGTGGCTTCATCTCCCTCCAGCAAAGATGTTGCATCACCCACTCAGATGATAGGAGATGGGTGTGATCTTGGCATCGGGGAGGAGGAAGGGGGGACTGGCCTGCCGTATCCCTGTCAGTTTTGTGATAAGTCCTTCATTCGCCTGAGCTACCTTAAAAGGCACGAGCAGATCCACAGTGACAAACTACCTTTCAAATGCACCTACTGTAGCCGGCTTTTTAAGCACAAGAGGAGTAGGGATCGCCACATAAAGCTTCACACAGGGGATAAAAAGTACCATTGCCACGAATGCGAGGCTGCATTCTCCCGCAGCGACCACCTCAAAATCCACCTGAAAACCCACAGCTCCAGCAAACCATTCAAGTGTACTGTGTGTAAACGTGGGTTTTCATCTACCAGCTCATTGCAGAGTCACATGCAAGCTCATAAAAAGAACAAGGAACATATGGCAAAGACTGAGAAAGAGGTGAAGAAGGATGATTTTATGTGTGATTACTGTGAAGAGACATTCAGTCAGACTGAAGATTTGGAGAAGCACGTAATGACACGCCACCCACAGCTTTCCGAGAAGGCAGATTTGCAGTGTATTCATTGCCCTGAAGTATTTGTAGATGAAAACTCGCTGCTCTCACACATTCATCAAGCCCATGCCAACAAGAAACACAAGTGCCCTATGTGCCCAGAGCAGTTTTCTTCGGTGGAGGAAGTCTATTGCCACTTGGACAGCCACAGACAACCTGACTCCAGCAACCACAGCATCAGCCCTGACCCAGTCCTGGGGAGTGTGGCGTCCATGAGCAGTGCAACGCCGGACTCCAGCGCGTCGGTGGAAAGAGGTTCCACTCCAGATTCGACCTTAAAGCCTTTGAGAGGACAAAAGAAAACCAGGTCTGTTGACAGAGAGGATGGCCAGAACTGGTCTAAAGTTACTTACAGCTGTCCCTACTGCTCGAAGCGTGACTTCAACAGCCTTGCTGTTCTGGAGATCCATCTGAAGACTATTCATGCAGACAAACCTCAGCAAAGCCACACGTGCCAGATCTGCCTTGATTCCATGCCTACTCTGTACAACTTGAATGAGCACGTGAGAAAAGTGCACAAAAACCATGCCTATCCCATGATGCAGTTTAGCAACATTTCTGCCTTTCATTGTAATTACTGCCCGGAGATGTTTGCCGATATCAATAGCTTGCAGGAGCACATCCGCATTACTCACTGCGGCCCAAACGCTACCCCTCAAGATGGCAACAATGCTTTCTTTTGTAACCAGTGCTCCATGGGCTTTCTGACCGAAGCTACCTTGACTGAGCATATCCAGCAGACTCACTGCAATGTAGGAAATTCAAAATTGGATTCCCCTGTCATTCAGCCAACACAGTCTTTTATGGAAGTTTATTCATGCCCTTATTGCACAAACTCCCCCATTTTTGGCTCCATCCTGAAGCTTACAAAGCATATTAAAGAAAACCACAAGAACATTCCTCTGGCACACAATAAGAAATCAAAAGCAGAGCAGAGTCCAGTTTCTTCTGATGTTGAAGTCTCTTCCCCTAAAAGGCAGCGGCTTTCTGCAAGCGCGAACTCAGTGTCTAATGGCGAATACCCATGTAATCAGTGTGATCTAAAGTTCTCAAATTTTGAAAGTTTTCAGACCCATTTAAAGTTGCATTTGGAGTTGCTGTTGAGGAAACAGTCTTGCCCTCAGTGTAAAGAAGACTTTGATTCCCAGGAGTCTCTTCTGCAACATCTCACCGTACACTACATGACAACTTCCACTCATTATGTATGTGAGAGCTGTGACAAACAGTTTTCTTCAGTGGATGATTTGCAGAAGCATTTGTTGGACATGCATACTTTTGTGTTGTATCACTGCACCCTTTGCCAAGAAGTTTTTGATTCCAAGGTATCTATCCAAGTGCATCTGGCAGTCAAGCATAGCAATGAAAAGAAGATGTATCGTTGCACAGCCTGTAACTGGGATTTTAGGAAGGAGGTGGATCTCCAGATCCATGTGAAGCATAGTCACTTGGGTAATCCATCAAAGTCTCACAAATGCATCTTCTGTGGTGAGACCTTCAGCACAGAGGTAGAACTGCAGTGCCACATCACAACCCACAGCAAAAAATACAACTGCAAGTTTTGTAGCAAAGCTTTTCATGCCATCATCTTGCTTGAAAAACATTTGCGGGAAAAACATTGTGTTTTTGATGCTAGCGCTGAGAATGGTACAGCTAATGGCATGACCCCAACAAATAAGAAGACAGAAGGGGCAGATATCCAGAACATGTTAATGAAGAATCCGGATGCTTCCAACAGTCATGAAGCCAGTGAGGACGATGTGGATGCTTCTGAGCCCATGTATGGCTGTGACATTTGTGGGGCTGCCTACACTATGGAGGTCCTCTTGCAGAACCATCGTTTGAGGGATCATAACATCAGGCCTGGGGAGGACGACTGTTCTAGGAAGAAAGCAGAATTCATCAAAGGTAGCCACAAGTGTAATATCTGCTCAAGGACCTTTTTCTCAGAAAATGGCCTGAGGGAGCACATGCAGACCCATCGAGGCCCAGCTAAGCACTACATGTGCCCCATCTGTGGGGAACGCTTCCCATCGCTCCTGACCCTGACGGAGCACAAAGTCACTCACAGCAAGAGTTTGGATACAGGCACGTGTCGGATCTGCAAAATGCCACTGCAGAGCGAGGAGGAATTCATCGAGCACTGCCAGATGCATCCAGATCTCAGAAACTCCCTCACTGGCTTTCGCTGTGTTGTCTGCATGCAGACGGTCACCTCTACCCTGGAGCTGAAAATTCATGGGACGTTCCATATGCAGAAATTGGCAGGAAACTCTGCAACCTCATCGCCCAACGGCCAGGCCTTGCAAAAACTCTACAAGTGTGCGCTGTGCTTGAAGGAGTTCCGCAATAAGCAGGACTTGGTAAAGTTGGATGTGAATGGCCTTCCCTATGGCCTGTGTGCTGGATGCATGACCAGGAGCACCAATGGACAGTCTTCGAGCTTGACTCCACAGGAGGTGAATGAGAGGCCATGTGGCAGCCTGAGGTGTCCAGAGTGTAGTGTCAAATTTGAAAGTGCTGAAGACCTAGAGAGCCACATTCAGGTAGACCACCGAGACCTGACACCCGAGACCAGTGGCCAAAGGAAAGGTACCCAGACGTCCCCTGTTCCCAGAGTAAGTACAGCTGCACTTTAAAGTATCTGAGGGATAAAATGTAGCTCTTCAGTGTGAGAACTGAGCTGATATTGTTATTTTCTTTTTTAAATTGTCACTTTATCAAATCACTTGTGCTACTAAAAAAACCTCAGCAAAACAGGAGGAAGAGTAGAGTAATTCACATAGAACAATCAGAAGTTTCTCAGCCTCTCAGGCACCTTGATTCCTAGGAGCAGCACATTATATTTTTTATCTCAGAACCAGAACTGCTCTAGATTTACCATTTAGGGAGCTGGGACTCTTGGGCAGTGGGGATTGAGTTTTTCCATGAATTCTGATTCTACTGCACTGGCAGATCTGGAAAAGCTGGGGTAGTTTAATGAAAAATGGAGATGCTAAGAACCCAAAACAATAAAAAAATCTATCATATTTGAGGAATGAGATTATTTCTTACCAGGAAAATAATAATGAACAGGAGGAAATAGGAACTTGTGAGGGAAAATGTAGCGAACTCCGTCCTACCTCCCGGCTTCTCACTTAAACCAAATCTCTGTGCTAAAGAGCTTGTCCCTAGGAATGTCTGTCAGAGTGAACGTTTTGAGGTTACTTGGAGGTCTGTATGCATTTGTGTGAGCTTGTTTGTGTGTGTGTATGATTTTAAAAGTGATTTTAAAAGAACCTGCTTCATGGCCCTTTTGTAGGGGCCAGTAGGGGATAAGTAGTTTCTTAGCAAATCTGGACATTGTCTAATGCAGATTACATAAAAGTGCGCTGTCCTTGACTTTTTGCGGATAGCCTGCTTTCCTATTTCTTAGCTTACAAGTTACTCAGGAACATGCAGATCCAAGTAAGGTTCCAGAAGCCTACTCTGGAGATTAATATCACTTGCAGTTTATAGTCTTTTTAAATTATTTGTTGACGTTTTGGTTCAAGAATGGGCCAAGTCAGTCCTTCCTCTGTCAGGAACAGATGGAATGAGAAGTGGATTTTGGAAATCTTCTCAGGAGACCAACAGCAGACACATCTGAGTATTGATATCATCTGACATTTTTAATTAAACATGATGGGGTGAGATTTTCAAAAGTATCTAAGGAAATTAGGCACCCAACTCCTAATGAATAATTCCAGCCGTAGATGCCTGTTTATGTCAATCTGCTAATTAAAGCACCCACAAACACATCTTACTGAATTAAAAGCACCTGAAAATACCATCCATTCAACTAGAACACCAGGGGCTTGTAAGTAAGAGAGGGCCCTAAGTATGTCCTGAGGACAGGGGCTGAGGTGCCTCCAAGGGAGCTGGTGAAGGTTGTTCCCTGGCAGGAATTTGTGTCCCTGCTCCACGTGTGGCTGTGTGGGGCAGCAGCGCCCGGCTGAGCTGGGCTGGGCACGGCCATGCTGGAGCGGTGCCCAATCCAGCCTCCTGAGCCAATCCCACAGAAAACTTGATTTCTTTTCTGTTTTTTTCTCTCGATTAAACCACTGGATATTGCTCCCTTTGGGTGTGACTAAGCCTCCAGGCACACAAAAATAATTTTGCAGAAGAATGAGGAATGGAAATATCCCACCTTTGGTGTGATACCTAGGTCTGGCTAGGTCATTGTCCTTCTTCCTCCCAAGGACTTTATTTTCTCCTAAAATCTTGAAAAATACTTCTGTTCTATTAGGTAGGACTAATTTGTATTTCTGCACCTATGGAATCACCTTTCCCTTCCTTATCAGCTAGCAGAACACATTGCCATTTTCTGTCTTACTTCTTGCTTTAACTCTTTCTTTTCAGTGACAGCTTCCATACTTGTTATACTTGTTGTCTCAGGGGAAAATTTTAAGTTCTTCAATAAGGTAAATGCTTTGAATTTCATCCCATGAGGGAAGTTCTGAGTTTCTTTGTAGAAGATAATGAAAAATCTGCATTTGTGGTGATGGCAAATGGTACCTTACTGGTGTCTGTGGCCTGCACATATGCAAATATCAGAGATAAGCATCCCAGGAATATATATATTGTTACTAGGAATAATTAGTTATCTTATCCTTCATTATAGGTACAAGACCTGAATCTGATATCAGTTCACTAGAAAACTATTGGTGTTTCACTCAGGGTTCTGAAGGCAGTGAGTGCCCTTTGTGTTTGCCTAGTAGAGGGATTTTCAAAGAATTATACTGGCTTTTAAATGGTGATACATCTCTGCATTCAAGAACAGTGTTTACTTAACTTCATTGGCTTCACAGGAAAGCTAAGCAAGTTGAACATGAACTCTCTTGTCATCTTGTTAGTGTGCTGCACACAGGTAAAATACCACTTTAATGGAGCAATCTGCAGTACACAGTGCATGTAGAGTGATCTGCATGTGTTCAGAGAACAGCGACTTCTCTCCAGATCTTGAATATTTCTACATTTCATTTTTCAAACAACTTATTTCTTTTTCTTTCTTAAATAGAAAAGCAGTTGAAGATTAGGACAAGGTACAGTCAGAAGGATCATACAGGTAGATTAGATTTTTAAGTAGTGGGTATATATTTCATAGTAAATAAGAATAAGCCAAATGAAATCCAAGCAAATGGAAAAGATGATAATAACATATACAAGCTGTAACTTCTTTCCATGTCAGAAGTTGCTCTACCAGGTGTTATTTACTTTTTGATAGAAGAGATGAGTGTGGAAACCTAAAGGAATTTCAGGAAAAAGAACTTAAATGAAGATTTAACCCAAAAGTGAAAGAAAGGGAGAAAGTAAATATTAGCCCTTGATGAATAAAGAGTATCTGGGAAGAAAAACAGAACAGGAAAGACGGAACAATTCCTTTTTACTGGAGGTATTTAAGTTTGTGTATATATGCAAGTGCATATAGCACCACAAACAAAGTATGATCATTTTGTTATGTTTTGTTTTGGTTTTTTACATTAAATTATTTGAGATTTTATTCTGAAGATTAATAGGTGACAGCTAGAGGAGCATTGAAAAATACTCAGAATTGCTTGGCAGGCTTGTTTTTTTAATCCATAAGAATGAAAGAAAGCAAATAACCCTTAAAAATTCTGCTGTATTCTGTCTTCCTGACATTTTTAGTAGGCCCACAAACAGGAAGTAAACCGGTAAATTGATCATGCTTGTTTCTAGAATGCCTGCCTAGGATCCATTCATGTTGATCAACAAGACAGATTTCCAGGCAGGCATAGTTTTTGTAGTGTGTATATGGCAAAATCCTCTTTGGAGGATTTGTTTTTAGGAGTTTTAAGACAAGTCAATAGTCTTCTGCAAGAGACATCACTAAGAGGAACAAATAAATTACATCTTAGTGGTAAAAGATTCCTCTAACATCCATTTTTGTTTCATTCATATAGTTTTGTGTGAGCTATTCTGTTTGGATAGGACTGAAAGTGTTTGTTCATATGAGCATCACAGATAATGGTATTATTCCAGTATCTGACACAAGTATAGTTCAAGGCCTTTTTTATATTACATTAAGATCTCATCATAGGTGATGCTTCCCTGTTTTTCTGAATATCTTTCTGTGTTTCTCACCTTCAGTTCTGAATACATTTTATTAATTCATTTCCACATGCCTTCTAGAGGAATGTGCATATCTTAAGAAACATGACGAATTATTTAGTGTTGAGATTTTTCATTTCTTAATACTGCAAACAGTCACATTTCAAGTCCCTTTCTTTTACACAGATTTATCTTTATTTTGTACCACAGGTATCATGAAAAGCGCTTGTTTAGCATTAACAGTAGCAAATGTTTAGACTTTAGACTTTTCATCTTGAATGGTGTTACTATTTTTAGCCCACCTATGTTATTTGGAGTAAAGAAGCAAAGGAGGTAGCATAGAAAGTTGGAAGAATAAATCCTATTGTGTTCCTTTATTCAGTTTCTTTTCTCCTGCACACTTTCTTGGACTCAGTTCCCTCTCTTTGTTCTCCCCCACAACCCTTCTCTTCCCTTGTAAATCCACTTGAATGGAGGAATATTTTCTTTGTGGAACAGGAAACTATTTCCAGATTTAAAGGAGGATAGTCTGGAAAACCCATGGGAACAATAGATACTTCAGAAAAGAAAACAGAACCCTCTGTTGTTATTACTACAATTGTGTGCCAAGACTAGAATTAAATATCTTACGTTTGTGGGGAATGAGCTCTCAGCTGAAGGCCTGCTCATCTGGTCTCTCTTTTCACCTAGATGCCATCACCTAGACTCTGTTAGCTCCTCAGAGTGTGGGCACCTTCGCTGTCACCACTTGTGAAGATTAAACCTTACAAAAAGATAACTGATCCATTAATAATGTTCATAAAGCAGAAAAGTAATAATAGAAGATCCTATTTGGTACCACAACTAATTATAGTTGTATTAAAACTACTGCTTCCCATTTACTGGTAACAGAAGGATGTTTTGGGACATTCTTTTAAAGGCAGTTATTAATGGGCCAAAAAATCAGCTCTTCCACCCCTTGCATATACACTTGGGTGCTAATCTAGCTGTAGTTATTTTGAGACCTGTGTATGCCATTTAACCTCACTCCATGTCTAGTGGGGTGCCCTGTCACAAGAGCCATCACCTTGCTTCAGCTGCTCATCTGCATGCACAGGTCTCAGCTGAGGCTAAAGGTAGCACAGTGAGGAAGTCTGAAATCCGCTGAGGGCTCCTCATGCCAAGCGGAGTGTTTTGTAAGATTGTGAAATGGTGTGGAGGAGTTAGCACTGAGTCTGTGGGTAAACAAAGACATCCTGTCTCCAGATTTGTTAGTAAGTAGCTTTCAGAAGCACCAAAATCAATTAGAAATAAATAATTTGTCTGTGTTAAATATAACTTTGAAGGTTTGAAATAGAATCAGGCTGAAATACTGTCCTCTAGCTGGCTACCGAGGGAACCCTCGTAGCTGAGATCAGCATTGGACAAGGCACAGAACTTGGCTTTGAAGTTTTAAGGAAGAGGAAGGCTTCAAGTTTTAAAGGTGACTGTGTGACCACATGAATCAGTCACTACCCAATCCTATTTTGCTCTTTCAAGGTTTTTTGTGTTTTGTTTTATTTTGAAGTTAGGAGCCCTCAGCATGTGTGTGCCAGTGTGTTTGCGAGGACATGTGTACGTACGTGTGCTGCGCTCGTCTGCCAGAACAGATTCCCCAGAAAGAGTGCTGCAGAAATCCAGCTGCTTTTCCATTAACAGCCTTGATTTCCAAATGGACTCCAGGAGGATACTTTCTTGAGCTGCCTAGCTAATCCAAACTATTTCCTTTTATATGGTTGGCTGTGTCAGCTTTCGGCCAATAGAGTATGGCCTTCTTCCTATTGTCATGTTAATCACCCATTGCTGTTTTAGCCTAGAAAGCCCTGCTTAAGCAAAGGTACACTGGTACAGAATTCATGGAATATGCCTAACTTCCATGGTGCATTTGTTATTATGGTGTTACAGCCTGTTCATTAGCTTCCAGCAGGCTACCTTGTTGCCATTGATGACATGGGAAATAGTTAAGCTCTTGGTAGCACCTAATTTGTTCTTTCCTCAGCAGGTGCTTGAGGAAATTGGATCCCATGCACAGAGGGGGTGACAGCAACTCCTCTGTTTAACTCAAAACTTCTGACTTATTACTGCTGTCCTAAAAATGGGGTTCTATACCTGGGTGTGAGGTGGAGGCTGAAGAAAAAATAATGTGCATCTAAAAGTACACAAAAAGTACCCTCAAAACTCTTTTCCTGCAAAAGTTTAACAGGGTGTCATTTACTGAATTGGGCTTCTCTGTGCTGTTGATTTGGGGTTCTCATCCATCCCTCGTGGCCAGCACACAGAGATTTCACATGTGTTCTGCTGCCACCAGCTTTGCCGTGGGATGCAGACCTCATGCTTGTGCCTAGTGGCAATTTTTGCAGTGGGAATTATTCTCCAGAAACAAGTAGGCACAAAAGGCCCAATTTTTTTTAAATTACACATCAAAATATGTCTATTTAGATAGCACATTTGTATGCAGTAAATAAGCACTCACATCAAGCCAAAGCACCATACATACTTCTGCTTTGGGAAATAAGAGTTTTTGCAAGTGTACTAAAGCTTAGCCTTCATGATTTTTGATTTTCTTTTTTTTGGTTGGGTTTTCTTTTTCCCCCTGAGTTGGATGTCCAACTTGTTGACATGCATTTTAATTTCTGCCAATGGTTCCTCGGATTTTTTCCTGCCATGTTGCACAAGTACACGCATCACTGTAAATCTGAGTGCAAACCCCATTTTCCATTTGAATAAATGGCTCATGTAATTGCCTCTTCGCACTGTCTCCTGACTTTTGCAGCTAGGCCTCCCTGGTATGACTTTGAGATAGAGAAAATATAAACAGATTCTACCAGAAAACAGTTCTTTGTGGTAATGCAATTTTTTCAAGATTTCTGATTAGAGACCAATACAAAATGCATTATTTCCTTCACTTCACCAAGTAACTGTAGGTGACTGCCTACTGTTGAGTTTAATGAAAGGTGGAATTTTTTGAGACAGTTGATCTTACTCTGAAAACAGTTACTTTTCTGTCTTTTATTTCACTCTGGGGGAATTTTACTGCAATGGGTTAAATGACAGGTGCAAACTCCTTGGCTCAGGTACTAAGTCAGATTTTCAAGTAGTGTAATTTGAAATTTTTAAAGTTGAAATTAAAATTTCTCCTAAAGCATGTTGTTAATTAGAGATTGTGTTTATGGTCCCAGAAAAGCCTGGCCTGGGGATATATGGGCAAAAAAAGCCTCAGTGGAGGAAATTTGAAGCATATAACATGCTGTATTCATGATCACACTTGCCTTATGCTACAGTGCAGTTTTCTCTAATCTCTTTTTGGTTATTAAACAGAAAAAGACCTATCAATGCATCAAGTGCCAGATGACCTTTGAGAATGAGAGAGAGATACAAATCCATGTCGCTAACCATATGATTGGTAAGACATTCTTTACACTAGGCCACTCATTGGCTGCTTGTTTTTTGCTACTCTTTGACATTCACTATTCTAATAACTTGTTAAGATTCATGCTGTAATTTATTTTTTTATTTTTCAAGGAAAATTATTTTGATGTAATGATTCTTCACTTCAAAGCTTTTTAAATATGTGGTTATAAAAGTGTTACTGCTGAGCTTTTTCCTTATCCTTCTGAGTCCTCATGTAGCATTTTCATTTATATTAAAATCAAACTTTTGACAGTATCTTCCATTTGATAGCATAAATTTCTATCTGTGTAAAAAGTACTTGCCAGTTGTCAACCACTTAGGAGCAATTATGTTTCAATTTTGTATGTCATGACATTGAATAGATGTAACTGCTAGCATTTTCCCAGCTAAGTGTGGTGAATTCCTGAGAAACACTGTCAAAACAAAACACTTAGAGAGTTATTTCAGTGGGTTTTTCTACTTTTCCCAACAATTCTGGACTTCAGAAAGTTCAGCTTTTCAGACATACAAATGTTTTAAAAATCAGTGCTTTCTGCCTTCTGTGACAGTCCCGTCACAGGAGTTAGTAAAAGCATTGTTGTAACCTGATGGGTTGTACTTCTGCTGCAGCTGTGACTGCTTTGCTGATGAACACAAAGAAAGGTTTCTTCCTGTATGGACAGATGTTTTAAATATATGTGTTGGCCCAAGAGGTCAGTTTATTTTGGTGCATAGACCACAAGAAGATACTTACACATGCCACTGTAGGCATGTGTTGGATGAGACCCTTCAAGGACCTGACAGTGCTCTCTGTGTCTCATACTTTCCTATGCAGCATTTATCTCCCATAAGCATAATGGTTTTCCTTCAGCAATTTTACATTTAGGAAATTATTCTCCCATCAATTCTGGTATGTAACTCCTATTAGCTTTGAAGTGGATTATGCATAAATACCAGAGAGAGAGAAATGTGGACTGACACACTCTTCAAACCCCTACCCCCAAATGAAAAACATACATATCAGTCACAATCATTTTCATCCAAGAGCCAGGCAGGAGTTTTAAGTTAATGTCAAGCAGGTTAAGATAAAGATATCTAAAAGTGTTTGCTTTTGTAGCAGGTGTTAATGTAATCTCTTGTTTGCAAGCTTGAAGAGTGAGATCCTTGTTAATTGGACCATGGTGATTTCATGTAGCTCCCTCCTAGATTTTGAGAAAGAAGTCCTTAGCCAGCTTAGCACTTGTTTCAACTTAATTTGTGATCCAGTAGCTAAAAAGTGATTTTTAAATACAAAGATCATGTAATGCTGAGTTAAGGTTCTGCTTGATTCGAGGGGAACTATTTTTTCCCTTTTGGAAAAATGCAATTTCTTCATTTTCCAGTAACTGATATGTGAAGTTTATTTATGTATTTGTCCATGTTAGTGCTGTCTGGAATAATATACAATTGTACACATGACCCTACAAAGTTCTTAGCACCATTGGAAGACAACAGGTGTAGAAGGCATTGGAGGCTTTGAAAATTGTGGTGCTGTTATTTGTGAAAACTGTACCCATTGTTTCCTTGAAGCTGTACATTGGTTACTTTAATATTTGGGAGAATTCTATATAGTACAAAAGGGCTATGGGGCCAGTGCTGTACACCGAGAACATTGTAAATACCAGGGCGTGGTAAAAAAATATGGGATAATTCCACTGTGGTGTCATATCTTCGTGTCACTTTGCTGAGGTATGTGCATTAAGTTAAGGTCATCACTGCTTTTAGTGGTTCAGTTTAGGAAAGAGCAATATGTAGAAACCTTTCATATGGAACCAAACTTCCTCTCACTCTGGGCATCTCAGTTCACAACCCTTCTGGGCCCCCTTTCCTTCAGGACATGAAACTGCTCACAAAAAAGGTGTTTCCAGTGAGTTTGAGTTTGCTCATTGGTATTTGTTCTTTACTGGGGAATACTGAAGGGAAAAGGAGAGGCTAGATGTCAGCATTTCTTCAGCAACAAATGCTGTTCAGATTGTCGGTGTTAATTTATATAGTCCTGGGATGGTAACAGTCGGGAGAGAGACTAACTGCCTCCTGTGCTTGCTCCTGTCCCCCTTGGTCATAGCCTGAGCACTTTGTTCCCTTATTCAGGCCTTAGGACAGACTTGCACATGCCTCCCTACTGCTTAGGCTGGTTTAGTATTGGTAAGGGGTGCAAGAGTTTCCCTTTTCTGTGTTGGATCAAGTCTAGCCAGATGGGCAGCAGGAGAAAGAAGATAATATAGCTGTGTCTGCAGCCCAGGTCTAGTTCACAGGAATTATTAATGTCATCATTGTCAATTTAAAATCTACAGATGAGGATTTGTTTGTGCTGGAGGGACACTGAGATCTCAGGGTGAACATGCAGGTGTTTGGGAGACAGGAGGAACTTACCATCAGACTGTGTCCTCAGTTAGGGCTGGCCTCATCTTGATGAACTTGTATCTGTCTAAAATTAAGGTGTCTGGTTTAATATAGTCATTGAGATGCTGCCCAGGGAAAATGAATGATTGATACCAATCTAAGATAAGAGTTTGAGTAGGATAAGCATTTCCAGGGAGAGATTTTTATCTCTCTTTTGAATTTGAGGAGACCCAAGACAATGAAGTTAGCCTTGACATGTAATTTTTAGGTAAAAAATCCCTTGGCTTTGATAATCCAAGACTCAGCAGCACTTTCTTCTCATACTTTGAGAAACACAAAATCAATAGTTGAGATATCTTAAGCACTTGCTTACAGTTTTATTCTGCTCAAGTGACTGTCAGCAAAGGAATCCCCGCTCTGTAGCAGTGATACCTTTTAGGTAACAGCATCCGTAATATGATTAAAGAATTCCATTATTTCTGACATCATGGTCTTAAAAACTGCATCCAGTTAAGTTGGCTGTGCATCCCTCTTCAACCTCTTAGATTCCCAGTTTGGAGCTGGAGGCCCTGTTCATAATTCATGGAGGTAGGGGGCTGATTTTTTTCAAAGCAGTATGAAGAGAATTTCCAGTGCTACTCCCACACATTGCTTTGAAAAATTACCCTGCTGCACTCCAGCCCTTCATATCCTGTGCACAAACACAGAGGCACATTGGGTCCTTCACGGGGTCCCCAGGGAAGGAGCAGGCTGGATCCATCCCCAGAGGAGGGAAACGGGAGATGTTTTGTTTCAGCTGATGCTGGGGCCTGTAGGAGGGCTCTGTGTGACAGAACAGAGCTCCTCAGCTGGGGTTAGCCAGGAAGGGATCTGTTTAGGAAGGTTTTCAGCTGGGGGGGTAGTTCGGGTTGGAATTTTTAGAGAGCAGTGGTCTTTGAAACATTGCACTGATTGGGGCTCCTTTGAAACATTTCCATGGCCACAGAAAGGGGATCCCCCTTTGAAACATTTACAGGCATTGGGGAGTCCACTTGGGACTATATCAAAAACTTTCAGCAGTTCTTGCTGCCTCTGTACTTGCTTACCTCCTGTTGTGCTGACCCGGCAATGTTTAAAGCTTCTCCCCCTTTTCTCCCCACCGAGCTGTGCCTCTGATGTGCCATCTCTGTTAGATGACGGGAGGATGGGCCTGCGGGCCCTGGGCTCCACGGGGGGCACTGAGCAGCCATGGCAGCAGCCACAGATGGAATCTGTCAGTGCAGCCTGTGCCCATGGCTGGGGGAGCCCTGCAGCTTCAGCCTCCATGGCAGGGCCACCGCCAGGTGCCCGTGTGGGCAGTGGCTGCTCCCATCCTGCACTGCCGAGGGAAATCTGCTCAGTGCCCTGCCTAGGGAAATAAGGATTAGACCCAGGGTGTTCCTGTTGAGTTTTTACAGCTGTGCTCTTCCCACAGCCCGGCTGGGTTCCCTAATTGATGTATTTCAGGGGCACATAATTCCCCAGATTTGTTTTTGGGTAGGTCAGGTTGCCTGTATCAAGGGGAAGTGCATTTGATCCCTGCCAGAGCTCTCGGCTCTTTGGGTAAGAGAAGTGGGCACAGCAGTACTTCTCTCTGTCTCAGTTAGGTGGGGCACGTTTCCATTTAACATTCAAAGAAGATGAGCAACTGTCCCAACTCTTTCTCCATTCTCCAAGAAAGTCTCCTGGAAAATGTGCACAGGAAGCTCAACTGGGGCTTGGGTTAGTGCTGGAACAGGAAAATAATGACTCCTGGTTTGTGCTCCAACACTGGGATTGCTGTAACATTGCTCCTGCCTCTGGCTCCAAAGGAATGTGAGCGTCTGTGGGCCCATGAGAGGCTGTCCCAGTGCTCGGAGCTCAGCAGAGCCCTGCCCAGTGCCACTCCTGTCCTTCCCGTGGAATTGCCAGCGCTCCTTGCCAGGAGCCAGGAATGAGCGCTGGTGAGCAGGGGAGGAGGGGTGAGGCTGGATGTATTTGTGATGTGAACATGAGGCCCTGTCTGAGCTTTGGGAGCCACTGGGGACAGAGGGGAGTGCTGAAGGGAAAGCTTCCAGAAGTCACAGTGAAATTGTTCTGTGGTCCAGTTCTTGAACTACAGCCTGAATAAATTCCTCCCTGTTTGATGGGATGGGGTTGACAAAGTTAAACACCGCGTTTGGGAGAGTTCTGAGTACTGCCCCAAGCCATGGCATATCCTACATTGTGTGCAGCGTAGGACTCCAAGGATCTTAATTACCTTTCCTGCCCTTAGAGATCATGTTTCAAGTTCTGGAAACACTCTGCCAGAATTAAACACAAAAGAGAAGGAAAAACATCCATCTGCAGTTACATTTCTTTCAAATGCATACAAGTATTTGAAACAAAATAATGGCCAACTATAGGTCTGTTATTTTGTTAACGTTTTAAAATAACGTAATATTTTAAAATAAAAAAGTAAGTTGGGTGCTTGGAAAAGGTCAAATTGCAATAGTAACTACAGAAATAATTTTCTAAAAAGCAGCAGTTTAGAAAACACATTTTATGTTCAGAAGAATTAGCAGTTCATACCAAGCTCAGTCATTGAGATGAAACCAGTACAGAGGTGAAAGCGTTGAGATCGTACTCAAATCAAGCATAAATCAATACATTCCCAATTTTATTATTGGTTTGTGTTTAAAAATTGAAACAGTTTTATCTTTTGATTTTGATCATGAAACATAAAGTTTATAAACTTAGATCTTAACCAAATTGCTAATTTATATATTATATGAATAAACATTCTGAGACATTTTGGATAGTCTTGAACTCCCTCCTGTCACAGCAGATTCTGAGTGCATGTGACAAGGATGCAGGTAAGGTTCATTTTTGCAGAACTGATTTTTATATATATGAAGACTTAGCCTTGGGCATCCTCTAATGAGGATGTGAAGCATTTCTTATACTCAGGCCTGATCTTGTAAAGCACTTTGGTCCTCATTTTCGTTAAGGTGAGGACAGCTAATGCTTTTCAGAATCTCTCTTATAGTGAAACATATTTTACTTTACATGAAATAAATGTAGTCAATATTGGAAGATGCACAGCTTTAATTCTTGTAAAATTCCATTTTCTTTGGACCTAAGGACTTCTGTTAGTTAAGGCATGTACATGGTAGCAGTGATGGTGATATTGTAAAGCACTGTCTTAGTAATAGCTTTCAGGCATTAAGGGAAATAAAAATGTGCCAGATTGTTTTTGAAGCATTACTTGCAAATTATCAACAGGAACATATTTCTGGACTCAACTGCTGAATGTGTGAATTAATTATGGACACATTAGGAACTCAGAAATGTTTTTTTAAGTTTGATGTTTGTAAAGCATATTCCAAGTAATTGCTCTTTTAATGCAGAATTGAAGGTACAACCTTCTTATATTTACCCAGCACTTGCTTCAATATCCAATTCCATGTGAACTTGCCTTAATGAACAGTATGTACTAGAGTTTCATTTTGCAGCACCTACCTTTTGAGAAAGATTAATTTTTGGAAAAAAATGTTAAGTGTAAGTGCTCTAAAGCACTTACCTTTAGAGATAAACCCATACAGGGTCTCTCCCTCCACGTGTCCCTGGGAGCCTTAATCCCAGGGACTGGCTAGGGTCCTGCTGGTGCTGCTCAAGAGGCTTTGCCCAAGTGGAGCTTGCTGCTGGTTCAGGCTCCTGGGCACAGGCATCTGCTCATGCCAGTAAGGGTCTCCTGTTATTTCAAAACTCTAAGGCCTGGGATTTTTTTTTTTTTTTTTTTTTTTTTTTTTTTTTTGCATCCATTAGTTTTAGCATTATCCACATTTGCAAGTCACTAAATGTTATAATGTGTATAGTGTATTAAAGGCTAGAAATATTTGTTTTTCAACACTTTTTATCAGTGTAGTCCTACTGAAAGCCAGGTTGCCATTCCTAACAGACAGAAGCAGCTTCTTTTATTTAGTATAACCAAAACTGACCTTAATGTAATCTATTACTGAATTGGTTTCTTATTTTGAAACTTCAAAACTTTGTGGTTTTACTGTTTCTTCATTTCTAATACTGGAAAATTGATTATACAAAATCTTAATCATTTTATCCAGTTGTCCTGTGCATATGTGGCCTCCTGCAACTTTTACCAATGCATATTTGTTCACACAAATTACTCCATTCCATGAGAATGTATTTTGGTTTGCTTGTTTGTTAGGAAAGAAATAACATTTCCCTTAATGTATTCATTCTCATATTCCTTTTGCATTTTTCATTTCATTTAAAACTTGGTAATAGTAGTTCAGTTTTCACTGACATTTTTATAGCTGCTATGACAACATTCCTGTTTTGCATGATACATGCATAATGGGCAATGAGCACAGTGTTACATTGCTTTCATTCTTTCTTAACTGTGTTAAGATTCCTTACAGCCTCCAAACTCAATTTTCATATGCAGTGATGATTACACCTGTTTAAACATTTTCCTGGTAGTTTCATATTTATTCATAAAGGGAGCAGTCGATAAAACACCTTTTCTGCAATCAGTCTGAGTTTTAAGTGTGATATTTCTTCAAAGTTATCATTAACAAGCACCTCAGTCTAGTCCCAGCCTTTCAATATCAGCTAGGCAGCGTAGCAAAAAATGCTTTACCCTGTGTAGAAATAATTTTTCTGACTATGTAACTTGTTCTTCATTTTATTAACTCACATTTAAAACTGTTTTATGTTTGTATTTAAAAGTCTGCAGAGATGGTTTCTGCCTTATTCTCACATATTTTTATATGCATATGGCCACGTATTTCTAAGTTCACAAACAAATTTCTTAGCCCCTCTTTGTTAATCTTGAATCTGGAAAAGAAAGCAAGTCCTCACCATATGGGGCTTGGGTTCTCTCTGCAGATGGTGAAATGACTCTACTTTCTGGTGGAGAGGTCAGCACCCCTCTGTGTCCTACTTTCGAGGAAAAAAACCCAGAATATTTATTGGGGGTGGAAGAAGGAAAAAAACCACCACCATTTCTAATCACAGACTTCAGACTTCATGAATGATATTTTCCGGGCGTTGTTCTCCTCATGTGAATCGTGGGACCAATGCCTCTATTTGTTCTATCCTTAACATTTAGGTGTTGATTTTTTTGTGGGAGCTTTTTAGAAAGTAACAGTTTTATCTGGATAATGTAGATGCTATCCCCCTTTTTCTTTATTCACTGGTTTGGAAATATCTGATACCGGTACCACTTTTTTTGACTGACAGAAAACTTAGCGACTTTTTCTGAAAAATAGATGATATATGAAAAGTGAATAAAGAGCAAAGTAATTAATGTTTAGTGAAGCTGGAAAGACCTCATACTTGGGTTAGCTAGGAATTAGCTTTGGCAGAACTATAAAATACTCATTTTGCCTATTTGAGGGAACCTAGACAAGGTTCCAGACTGTTTCCAGTCATAGGAAAGTGGGAGAAGAATGTATTTAGTGTCAGTAATCTATAGTTCTGGCTCTAGTTATCAGAGAAAAAGGGTTTGTTCATATGTTAAAAGTCCAAGTTTGTACCTTCTGTTGCTTGGGAAGTAACAGAGTGAGGCAGTTGGACTGCTGCCTTTAATTATGGTTTAAACTCAACAGCATCCTTAACCTTGAGGACGATTTTATCTGGTCTCCTGGAACAGGAGGTTACAAACTGACATGACCCTTAAAAATTATTTCTGTTTTGTGATAGCTGGCAAGCAAGTCAAATCAAACACAGGCCTCCCTGAATGCTTTGTTTGGGATACTGGCAGCTATTTTTTTAATTTGTGGAGGAAAACTTTGCTGCCCTGAGTGTCCTTACAACTTTACCTGGGTTTCCTTCCCATGAAGGAAGCCCATGTAAACTTTTAAAGCACTTGTACCTTTTTTTTTTGTTTCAAGAATCCTGGCACAGGTAAAGCCTTTGCACAACTGGTCTCTGTAGATGTGCTGCTTCCTTGTCACAGACTTCATTCAATTTATTAGTAACTTTTGACAGCTTTGTGCCTTTTTAAAACTCAGAAGGGTTTTAATTGAATATTATGACTTTTCAGATCCATTGTATGCCATTTTAAAAATTAAATTTCTTTTTTAGATGATTGCACAATAAGCTTGAGGTAGGGGACTTTTGGTTGTCCCTGTCAGACTTGCCTGTGGTAATGTCAAACTCTAAAGAAATGGCAAATCATGGTTTTTTTTAAGTGAAAAATGTTTTGTCCTGCCACAACTGAAGAAACCCAAAGAAATCATTTATGAATACCACAATCTTTCTAAGACAGAGCTCCATAGAAGCTCAAAACACCTCACTGTAGTTCCATAGTTGTCTTTTTCACCCATTTCATGGAGTCATAAAATCATTGAGGTTGGAAAAGACCTCCAAGATGGAGTCCAGCCTTTGACCAAGCACCGCCTTGTCAACTAGACCAGAGCACCGAGTGCCACATACAGTTTTTGAACATTTCCAGAGATTGTGACTCCACCACCTCCCTGGGCAGCCTGTTCCAATGCTTACCAACCCTTTCAGTGAAAAAATTCTTCCTGATGTTCAACCTGAACCTCCCCTGGTGCAGCTTTTGGCCGTTTCCTCCTCTCCTGTTGCTGTTGCCTGGGAGCAGACCCCGACTCCCACCTGGCTGCACCCTCCTGTCAGGGAGCTGCAGAGACCAAGAAGGTCCTCCCTGAGCCTCCTTTTCTGCAGGCTGAGCCCCCCCTGGTCCCTCAGCTGCGTCTCCTTGGACTGACTCTCTAGATCCTTCACCAGCTCTGTTGTCCTTCTCTGGACAGACTTCATCCCCTCAAAGTCTTTATTGAATGGAGAGGCCAAAACTGGACCCAGGACTCAAGGTGTGGCCTCACCAGTGTCCCGTGTGGGGTGACAATCTCAGCTTTGTGTTTTGTGATTTGTCCTGTTGGCACAAGCCCAGAGGCAGATGGGGTGAAGGAGATGCAGACCTCATGGGGAGGAGCTGAGCCTTTTTGCCTCCTCTTTCGTGTAGGAAGTGCCAACTCAATTTAGTCCAGAGTTTCCTTCTTTGGCACCTCCTGAATTGGTGAAGACTACAAAAGATGGCACCAGGTAGGAAGTGCACCCTGCTGATGTGTTTACATCACTGCTTTAGTCAGTCACAGCCTACTTGGGTTTTAATCCTGCCTTCAGCTGCACATCATCCATCATCTGGTGGACAGTCACGGGCCTTGAAAATAACCAGATCCTTTGGTTCTTGTGTGTGTAACTGGGAAGCATTTAGATTTTATGGTGACTTTCTCCTGTTTTATATTCACAGGGAAGTTTTTTAGCATGGCTCAGGCTAGGCAGAGCCTTTGGTTTTAGGTTTTGCTGCAGATAGAGTTTGGGTGTTTTAAAGGATCAGCATCAACTAGCACCACTGGCATGTCCTCTGTTGCTTTGTTTTGCATGCATCAGCTATCGTGTATTATTGGGGTATGGACAAATAGTTCTTAAACCCCCTGACTGTGAGTTATATCCAGGAATAAATATTGGCAACAAAAGTTAAATGATGAAACCTCATGCAATGAATGGTAACTGATTCAAGCTGGGCCGGATATAGATAGCTAAAGTTGAAGGGAAGAAAATATTCCAGTGACATTTTTCTCCTTGTTTCACTTTCTAATTAAGAAATTCCATTTTTATCCCCCCTTTTCTTAAACAAACAAACAAAACCCCCAAAAGGCCCAAGCAACTTTTGATTCACCATTTAAAAAGAAAATCTGTGATATGGGGTGAAAAAAGAAAAGAAAAGCAGCCTTCCCCATGCCTTTAAAATATTTTTAAACTGATAGTAGCTGTGCCTTCACTTCCAGAACATCAGTGGAGAGAATTTCCTTAGAAGACTAATTCTAATGTGTCAGAAACTGAAGTCAACAATGTGTTAAAACTGAATGATGACCTTCCAAGGGATGGGGAATTTACATCATGAGATGTTTTTTGCTTAGTTTACTTTATATTCAGCATGTGAAAATCTGGATGGACAATTTAATTTTTTTTTAATCTAAGCCTTTTTAATTTGCATATCTTTTGACTTAGTTCAGCAAAGAAAAATACAAAAATGAAAATATTGAGGGTTGATTTCTCCTTCCAGTGGAAATACTATTAGATCTTAAATGTACAAGGTGCAATTATATCTATCTTGCATCTTTGTTGTTGTTTGACCATGATTTACCAGGAAAAGAACTCCAGAGACCATTAAATGGCCCAGTCAAAGAGTTTTCCCATTTTCCTAAGGCTTAAACTGGGGAATCGGCTGCCATTTGCAAGCTAGCAATACAGTAAAAGCACATCATTGTACACAACATTTTATTTGGACAACTGTATAAAAATGGCAACACACTGTGAAATCCATTAACAGCAAAACGTGTTAAATTCAGCAAAATGCATCTCATGTGGAACACTGAATAAGAAATTATAGTCTGAGTTTTACTAGCTGGTTATCTGACTTTGTCTTGAATGAGGAAAATTGAATTTTTTTCCATGTGTCTGCCTGTAATAACAGTGAACGCTGTACATTGGGTTTTGAAGCCAGGGTGCACCTGTAAATTCTTGTCCCACAGACTCTACTGCAAGGTTTTTGTGAATCTGAATACCCCTGAGGAGGCTAAAGGGGGGTGGTTTCCATGTTGGGTCCCACCCGCACTCACTCGCACTACTGGGTGCAGAACCATTTGTAAGGGTAAGTTCTAGGGATGTAGGAGTAAGAGCTCAAACTGGAAATAAAAGCATCCTTCCCCCTTGTCTCACTGCCGTGCCAGCAAGGACTGCAGTCTTGTCAGCCAAGAGCAGGTTCTTTGCCTCATGAGGGATTTCCATGGGTGGATTTTGCTGTGCTGCATGTAGTAAGACTTTTCACGGTTAATCAATAGCATTTAAAAATTCAAAACCTCTCTCCAAAGTATTTTGCATTTCCATTGTTCGTACTGTTTAACTAGGAGATGTTGCTCATCAAGATAGGATGCTATTAAGTATTCTGGTAGAGAAAGAAAAAATGAGTTTACTCTTGCCTGGTAGAAAATGAAACAGCCATGTTAACTTTAGCTCTAATCATGAGATTAAAAGTCTAATGGGGAATTATATCATTTTCACTCTTCAAAGCCAGCATCAGTGACCTTTGGAGAGTTTTAACTTTAACAGCCTAATGATTTCTCTTCTAGGAGATGGAAAAAGCAGTCTTTTCCTTGACAAGGAAATGAAAAGTGGATGAAAAAGGCGAGCACAAATAACTGTACGCTGGAGCAGGCTAAATGACTTTTAGCCATATTCAGTACCACTTGTGAGAGATGGTTTCCAGGCTGTGTTATCCAGGCCACTGGCTGCTCTGAAGGGAGACAGATAAATGCAAGGCAGAGCCATGGGGCTGGGGGACAGCGTGGGGGAGACAGCCCTGCTCCTCCACGCCTCTGTCCCATGGCGGTGACAGCTCTGACCAGCGGGGCTGTGTGCACACCACTCATCCTGAGCAGGTCTGCTGGCGTGTGAGGCTCGTTTCCTGTGCAGGAGCACTGGAATTTCTTGTTTCAGTTCCTGTTTGCCGCGGTTGCGAGCTCAGGCTGTTGCTCTTTTGCCAAGCTGGCAGTGCGCGGGGGGAACTTCCTGAGCAGGGGATGTAAAAGCGATTCTCTGATTCTTCCTCTGCAGCCATTGGGAGATAAAAGCCAGGACATCAGGGACTGCAAAGAGGGAGCCAAATTATATTTATAATATTAAAGTGAGTGCATTTGTGGTTTTGCCATTCTCCAGGGTTTTTCATAAGTAGAAAAACATGAATTAGCATTTTCCATTTCCATATATTGACTGGAAAAATAGCCTGCTCTCAATTAAGACCTATAGCTTTTGGGATGTATGCAACAATTTTATAAAATATTTACAGCAAAATTTGCATTTTACATGGTATTACAGTTTTTCTTGTGTTTAGTAGAAAGGACTTAGGCCTAAGAGAGGAAATTCATCCAGCGTACCAAAAGGGAAATATATCTAAAATTAGATGGTTAGTATTCACAACAAGGAATGTCCAGTGCTGGCTGTTACCTCTAGTAATTACTGAAGGTCACTTTGCCCCCCAGCTATTTGTTACAGCCGCTGCAAGGACCGTGCTCCCTGTGCAGAGCTATCACTATCCCTTTAAAACTGCCTTTGGAAGCGATTGGAGCTTTGTGCTAGACAGATAAGTAGAACATTTTTTACCAAATGTAAATGTGCACTGTAAAGAACATAGCTATTTCCTGGATAATTTGCAGTTGTATATTTTATGTTAATTTCACCGAAAATATTGCACCCCTGCCAGGTTTAGTAGAGGCTCACTGTGATATGAATAATTTCTAGCGAATCTTTTTTTTTTTCTTCATTTAAGATTTGGCACCTTTTAAAGATTTTAATAATAGCAACAAGGAGGAAGATTTAGAACAAGTGAAACATTAGAGCCAAAGAAATTCACATTGAGAGCTAATGTAAAATAGCAAGAATAATTACATGGAAAACAGTTTCCACAGATGTTTTTCCTTGTAATGTAATAACTATTTACTAAACTGTTTATTTTAGGCCCTTGGTTTACAATAAAATATTTATACATGCTCTGCTGTAATAAAAAAATATTGACAAAATACTATAGAGATTTTTAAAAGACAATTAGTATTTCCCTGTCTGGAAAGTGAGCACCAGAGAAGCAGCACCAGCCCTTGCCATGCTCTGAGAGGAGATGCTGGGTTAGCAGCAGCTTGCCTTGCAGGTTTGTCTGTGCTCAACTCTGCTTACAGGAAGACTCTGGACTTGTGGCAGTCCAGAGGCGAACTTACTGAAGAACATGAAAGCCAACAATCTAAAGACAGTGGAAATGCTTTTCCACTTCTTTTCCACTTCTTCACAGGAAAAAAAAAAAAACAACAACAACTTTATTACATTTCTGAGTTATTATATGATAAGGTTCTGTCTCGTTTAAGCAAAATGCCTGTTTTAGGAACAAGTTTAAAGTTCAGGATGCCAGAATCCTGAATCTTGTTCTTTAAAAACAGTGTGGGACAGTGACATCTCTGAAGCACTGCCTGTGGCAGGTTTAAAGCTATTGCTTTATGCTGACTGAGCCACATCTGTCATACCCCTAATTCATGAAGCTCCTCGTGTGCCCATGGAGTCTGTACACTGCTACACAGGGACTAACCACCTATGCAGATATAGCAGTGTCTTAGGGTGCTGAAATCATCAATTCAGCTATACTGAAAGGTCTACAGATTATACTTCCCATGCATGATCTTAAAATGTCTATTCTTCTGTCTAAAAATCTTGAACAGAGGAGAGTATCCTATAAAAACTTCAGTTCCTCTGCCTGGCAGTTTTGTAATAAAAGGATTTCTTTTTTTTCCTTCAGAATTTATTTTACATCCTTTGCTTAACTCCAAAATGGTGGCATGCAGTAACTTAAAAAGAGGCCTCCAGGACAAAAGAGAAAATACCTTTCATTTCATGGATACAGACCTCAATGTCTGTGTGCATTTGAGTACCACCAGCATGTTAGAGCAACCTGAAGTCTGAGTAAAGACTGCATGGATGGATCTGAACAGCCAGTGTTTGGGAAGCAGGATGGTTTCAATACTCAGATATGAATCCATATTTAGCAGTTCAGGCTCTACTTTCAAGTAGACAATTCCCTTGAGTTTCTAGGCTAGCAAGTTGTGAGCTTTATCATTGCAGAAAAAACAGGGTAGCTGCCTCATGGAATGATTTGAAAAATGAATTAAAAATGTGTCTATGAACTTTCTTTCTTGGTGAAACTAATAACACTCACCTGTTGTAAAATCAGTGGGGTGATTACGAAGATTTTTGTCATGCTGAGTTCTAACATGCGCAAAAAAAGAGCAGGGCAGAGCACAAAACAGCAAGCATAGGAACTAAAACTGAACAAAAGAGGGAGCTAAGAAATCTAAAATGTTCCGTTTTAAGGCAGAATAATCATAGTTACCAGATGCCTTTTGTTGTAAACAGACTTTTTTTCATGGTTGACTCTTATAAGGAGGCCAATGCATGTGGGAGGTTTGTGAGCCTTGTTACTGATGTGCCATGCAAAGCCATCATGTCCCATTCCCATGGTTGCCCTTGTAGAACCTCACCACAACAGCTTTTTGAGACTAAAAATTGGCTTTCCCTGTGATAAGTCTGCATAATTTAAAATCAAAGCTACAATAAGAAAAATAGATGGTGTAATATGCTCAATATTTTCTGTAAGTTGCACCAAAGTTGGGTTCTTGGCTTTTGGTTTTTCCTACCTTCCTGCCCCTGCACTGTTGACACGTTGCAGAGTGCTGCCAGGTTATGCAATTATTTCAGTGCAGCTCATAGGAAAACAAAGGAATTTGTGCTTGGAAGTCAGCATTGCTCTGTACACAAGAATTTCTTTATTTTTCAAGGACTATGGTATTGTGTAAGCTAATGATTTTGTTTTTAAGTTATATTCTCAGGGGCATGGACATCCAGGATAATCGAGGATGTACTTTTAATACCAGTCCTGCAATGTTAGGTCTCTGGTGGAAAAACTGGCCCAACTGCAGGGCTTGAGCCTTGGATTAACCCCTGCTTGGAAGAATTGTTGATTTCCTGGTGCTGAATATATTTGTAAATTGATGCATATTACCTATGTGTAAATTAGTTCCAATGAAAGTAAATTAGCCAGTTCCCTTCCCACATGCATTTTAAAATGCCACTTACTGTTTATCACGGTAGAAGCCATTATATCTCTGTTAGTCATTTTGAGAAATAAGTACATCTGCCAGGGTTCTGCTCTTCATTGTCTCAGCCCAGCTCACCTTCTCTGGCCCTCCTTGCTTGCCCACCTCTGGTGGCAGTCTAGGACTCCTCTCCCTGGAAAAGCTCAGCTCACAGATCTCTCTCCAGCCCAAACTGGATGTCTTTTCAGCTGAAGTGGGGCTGCATAGGTATGTATGTAAAGCAGAAATGAGGGGCTGAGAGAAGAGGAGGGCTTCTTTTGGAATTTTGAGTTGCCTTTTTTTGGCTGTGGAGAGGAGTTAAGGAAATACATGCTTAAATAGTGCAATGTTATTGGTAATTCTGCATGGAAAATATTTTCAATGAGGTAGATTAAGGAGTAGAGCAAGAAGCACACGTAGAGGCAAACTGGAAGGTTTGAAAATCCATGTGGTATGAATTATAATGCAGACCCTTTCAAACAGTCTCCAAAAGCATTCACCTATCCCTACCATGTCCCTGGATGTAATGAAACAACTGGCAGAGAGCATTATTTTAATAAAGCATTGGCTGTTAGTGTCTCTCATACTGGATCAGGAAAAGAGTTCAGAGGACCAGATATTGCTGAAGAATCTGTCTCCAATTTTCCCTTTGGAACTGTGCTTCTAGGGCTTTTAAAGGTTTATGTATTTAACATTGCAAATCTTCATTTTAGATTTTCATTTGCTGCTTGGGATTTTTATTAATTTTGCAGTGTTCATTTAAGTTGATCCAGCCCTTTATATCATTTCCAGCTTGAAATATTAGTTCAGAGATAAGCTTTATTATTAAATGCTTAATCTTGAACACTTGTCTTATTTGGTAAGAATTATCTCTGAGAAGTAGGCAAAGAGAAGTTGATTGCTGTGGTTTTAAAGCAGCTGTAACTGGAGTAGCCCAAGTACTAGTTTACAAAGGTTGGCATCCCTTCAGTTTGCCATCACAGCAGCTGGACTTCATTAAGTGCTGGTGTTAATTACTGGGAGAGTGTTGGTTCAGTATGTGAGCAGCAACACTTGGGGTGACACGCAAAGTAGGAAAAGGGTCACCTTGAAATAGAAGCTTTAAAAAAAGCCAAACAGGCAAGTCAGGCTGCCACTAATTTTGTAACTGCATTTAATTCAAAGTTTTTCAGCAAACAGGGAAATAAGCATTACTGTGCAGCAGTGAGGAATGGCTTAACTGTGTGTGTCATTGAGGAGGCAGGAATTGAGGTGAGGGCTGGGGAACTTGCCCCATAAGAAAGGAAGACATTAATGTCATATTTTCTGTGCATGTTGTGTGAAAGAGAAGGAAAATTCTTTCTGTATTCTCCAGAGTTTTCAAGCCATATGCAGTATAGTTTGAGGAAGAAATATTAATAATTTCTTATGCTGTAAATAGTATTCTATGGAGAAAAACTGTTAAGGGTTTGTATCTAAGGAATGTTTAGGAGATGAATGTCATGGAGAAAAACATAGAACATGTGGTAGCATAAAACAAGTATTGCTTGGAAATGTTGTGTCCTAAAGCTGATGAGATTCAGACAAAGTGGGCCAAGTCCAGCCCTGGTGTAAGCAGCTGGTGGTGCACTCAGGCCAGTATTCCACCATGTGCTTAAGCAATAGCGAATTTTTATCTGTGTCTTTCACCTGGCAATTGTCTGGATGAGGTGCCAGGTGCCCGGGCTGGAAAGAGTGTGTGTGAGGATGTTGGAGGAGAATTAGGTTATTACATTTCCTCCTTAATTCTTCATCAGGGCTGCCGCCTGTATTTTCTCCAGAAAAATCAATGCATTCTGATTCTGTAATTTCCCATGGTGCCTCGCCGGGCGCGCAGCGTGCCGTGGGAGGTGACATATCCGGTCATGGCAGCTTGAACTCTTTTTTCCAGTGAAAGAATTCATTGGAATTTCACAACCTTTGCATGCTTTTGTGAAAACACTCATTTGTGTTTGCGCCAACCTGCTAATGGCGGATGCCGGGGCTCGCGAATCCCACCTACATTCGGTGCTCGTTATGGCATGGAATGTGCCGTTAATAATGCATCTGTGAAACTCAGCTGCGAGGGAGCCAAGTAATTATCCCACCGTAGCGTTCCCTGCTTCAGTGTCATCACAACTGGGGCTTCATTAAAAGTCCTAACAGTAGAGATGTTGTGTGGTGCAGCCTGTATATATATTTTTTCATTTAAATTATCAGCAATGCCATGGCTCAGAGGTAATTTGACTTTTTGAAACCGTGGAGCCCCTGTGAATTTCCTTCCTCCTCTCCCTCTCGCTGCTGCACCAGCTGATCAGCCCCAGAAGAACAAAAGGTTTATCTGAAGCTATGAAGCATATATTCACCAGCTTCTGGCGTCTAGATAAAAAAAAAAAAAATCAAAGTACTCCATTGAACATGTTAATACTGAGCAAAATGCACACAGCCAGACACTAAACCTTTACAGGGATTTAGGCATTTGAAAAGTGATACCCTGATCAGGTCTTGAGTTAGTTTCCTTAGCATAAAGTAATGCAGAATCATAAAATAATATAGATTTTTAAATAAATGGAAAGCTTAACATTCCCCCCGCCCCACTTTTGTTTTATTTCTTTGTCTGGTTTCTGTCAGTCAGGCAGTAACAAAATCTTGGGCAAAGGTATG